>NW_010314544.1:0-23460 GCF_000700745.2 Antrostomus carolinensis | reverse complement strand
TGATGGGCTCGGCCTTGGCCAGCAGTGGTTCCATTCTTGTAGCCGGTGGCATTGGCTGTGTCAGGTCAGACATGGGGAAAGCTTCTGGCAGCTTCTCACAGAAGCCACTCCATATCAAGTCGTCCCCCCCACCCCCTGCTACCAAAACCTTGCCACGCAAACCCAATATGTTATGCCACGTAATTATCTACATTAGGTGTTTGGAGGACAGTCTCTTTACAGTCCTAATGGAGTAGTCTTAATCTCTTAAATTGTTATATCCGTGTTACCTTCCTAACACTTCACTGCTGACTCTTGATGTTTGTATGGTGAAAGCTCCAATTCCTGTTCAAATACTGTATGGGCAACTGGATGCAAATATCAGGCCTCATGTTTTGAGGGTAATTAGTCCTTTCATTTACGGTGTGTTCTTTGGATTTGATTCATTGAAAGAATTAAATCACAGAACTTGATTCAGCACAAATGTGTACTAATGCTGTAGGCTTGAGGAACAGTGCTGCCTTGACATGTAGAAGGTGGTATGCAGTTAACTTTCCTTTGGCTACTTGTTTAAACTGAAGAGTCACAAAACAAGCTCACTTTTCTTTTAGTGGAGAAATACATTTCTCTATCCCCAGTCATAATCTCTTCACAAGCTTTTTTCAAGGAAGTATCAGTTTGAAGGTTGTTGAGGTTCCCAAAATCAGGTCAACTACCACTGAGTACTGGTAGCCAGTATTGGTATTTTTGCAAAGTAGCACTACACAGGAATTGCTCTGAATCAAGGTGAGGAACTATTTCAGTTGGGAAACACTTGGTAATCTCTTTAATAAGATGTAAAACCAAATCTTTTTGGAGAATTTAACACATTATTAAGAAACAAAGAAAAGTCGGAAGGGTATTTGGACATGAATTTTCATTAAGTATTGTTACTGTCATTTTTGCTCAGGTGTATTGACATGGCATGTTGGTCAGATTGATTAGTACATTAATATATTTAGCTGAAGTGATTTTGTAGCAATAATGGACCATACTCCATAGCTTTTACAAATATTATCTCTGGAGCTTGGGTGATATCAAATTGAGATTTATGGTAAACTGGAAACTTGAAACTCCCAGGAAAATACTAACCCAGTGATGAACTGAAAGCTAAAAGAGTAACTGAGCATATGGAAGCACAATATTGTACAGAAAAATGCAGGTGTGCTGAAGTGCAGAAAATCCTTCTTGGTGAAGAATTACTAGCCAAAATTGCTGAACTGAATCTGAGTATTTACCATTTATTTCTCTCTTTCAGCAGTTACAGTGTAAATCACATCTATTTGTTGAAGGAAAGACTTAAAGCATTCTGTAGTCCTACCTGCCCACTGAATGGACTTGCAGTAGTTTGGTGACCTTTTTGCACACAAAGACATCCTAAGGACATAAATGCCCCTTGTATGTATACCCCACTCACACACTTGTATTCTTTGAGCTGCCATCCTATCACTATCCAAAAGATGAAATTCTTTATCTGTGTAGATGTTTGAGTTTTGTTACCAAGTGTCACCAGATGTCTGAAGGTCTGGTTCTGAACAGTACCTCCTTTTGGATTGATCTAAACAAATTTCAATTTGGTTTACCTTAACATTCACAAATGTAACTTCCCCCATTTATGAAAAAATGTTCTTTTCATTGCAGTGAGCACTTATGGGAGCTGGAATGTAATCAAGTTCCCATAGCCATGGTAGCTGATGAAAGTTAAGTTTAAAGATCCTACAGGAAAAGTCCATGGGCTACCTGCAGAGATATTAAACATTAACAAAAATTAAATAGTACTGAAGACACTGAGAAAAGAGGCAAACAAAAAACACAGACCTTTATATATATATCAGACCAGAGAATATTTTTAGATTTAAAACTTATGGTGGTAGTTCAGTAGCACAGTTGTTATACTTTCTGTGTGATAAAGCGTAGGCAACTAACACTAATACAGACTGATCTGACAACACACAAGCAAACTTCAGCCTGAAACCATGAACAAACTAGTAGACAAACTAATGAACTGTTCAGCATTTACTAAAGTACTGTCTGCTCTGGACTGCTCACTCCCATGGATTTTGAATTCTTTGTAGAGAAAGTTTCCAGTATGTATCCCCTAGTGATCCAGGGGTTGAAAAGGGAATTAAGACTGATAGCATCTATTAGTGCTTTCTAAGAGAAGTATTAAGCTTTTTTGGAGTACTTCCTACTTGTATAAAATTAACTATTTTATTCTGTAATTGCTTATAAATTGTGTACCCAAATACTTATAAATTGTACCCAAATACTATGAAGGTATAAAAAACTTATTAAACAGGACTAAAAAAATATATATAATGAGCAAATACCAAATATATTCTTATATTTTTGTATTTAAGAGGTAGATGTAGAAAGCGAGGTTAACAAATGGAAGCACTTGTTCTAAATGCTAATACTGATGCATCCAAGAAGGCTGGTGGAGGAAAATCAACAAGATGCTAGTTACCAGGTGTGCAAAATGTCAGCATAGATCACTTTGGAAGAAGAAAATTGTATTATATCTTTTTAAAAAAAAAAAAAAAGACAAAAAAAAAGGTAACAAAATAAAAAAAACCAACAAAAAAACCAAACACAGGACTATATTTACTATATCACTGAAGTACTACCAAGTCACTTCAGATTGGAATGTACTCCCTTGGGAGGCTGGGGAATAGCACTGGGGCTTTCCAACTAATTTTGTAAGAGGCGCTGAATGCTGTGGAAAATCAGAGGAAAATACTGATGTATTATTACCATACAAAAAGTTATTCAGCAAAGTGCAAGTAGACTAGGACAGTGTTAGGAAAGAATATAATGCATAGGCTAACACTTTTATGCATCATAAACTCATATGTTATGAGCAACTAATGAGAGAATTTGAAAACAGGAAAGCATTTCTCATTTAAGCCCTGGATGAAGATGTACTAATGAAAAGCCATTCTAAGCATGGTTGTAAAGTATTCAAATTCAACACTTTTACAGAAGCAAAAAAGTCCACCTAATAATGATTCCAGGTAAAAATGGAAACTAATAAGGGTATTTGTGAATAGAAAATTAAAGGATCAGCTGAAGCATTTAAACTTTGCAAGACTGTCCAGGGGGATGCAACAAGTGAATTACTGGAGAGACCTTCTACACAAACAAAAAGGTGGTAATTAAATTGTCATTGGTAAAGAACGCTGCAGCCACCAAAAATATAAATGGATTCAATCAGTGCCTAGTCAGAATTCATGGGAAAACATGCTAATCAAGGGCTATTAAACAGTCATCTGGATATAGCATATGTCTCAAAAAAAAAAACCAAAACAAAACCAAAACCCCACAATCATTATTTCTCAACAGTATCAGTAGAAACAGGTGAAACTGAAAAATGATTAGTTACAAATTGCTCGACCTGAATGGTGCTCACACAAAAGTTCTATGGTTGATGATATATTCCCGAGAAAGTATGCTTCTTTCTCCATCATGCAAGGTCCTCTTTCATTACAGAATTTTTTGTACAGCAGCATGCATGGTTAAAGGGTGTTAAGGTCAAACCTGCCTCCTCTTGGATATGCCTAGAAAACAGAGCCAGTTAAATGCTTCTGTCTTCACTTAGCATCTGGGCTTATTCTTTTTTTCCTCACCATCACCCCCATACATGCTCATTCAGCCTTTGTAGAAAAAACAGCAAAAATGAATGCTGTTTAAATTAGATTGGACTGAAGCGTTAGAATAGACTGTTCTCTATCTCTTTTTGCATACAATCTTAGGTATAAGATTGAGGTACGTGAAGCTTCCTTTATGAAAATACTCTGCAGATTAGTATTTCTCAAAATCACTAACTTTGTTACATATATGTAATGGATTTTGTTAAGTATCTTTCAACAATACATAAATATTTTTGCTACTAAATATTTGTTTTAATGTGTAATGCAAATTACACAGTGAATGTTTATCACTGCGAATAGAACCTTTATACTTCACTTAAAATACCTTTTGGCCCATTAATAAGACAATCTAAGCTAAGTGCCATCTGAGTTCTCCTTTTACCAAGAAAAAAAAAAACTTACGTAGTGCTTAGTTAATTAAATCATACTCACTTTTTTCCTTGAATTGCTAGTTAGTAAGTGGCAATGTCTTCCAAAAAAAGTATACACTAGTGACTGTAGAAGCCCAGAAGAGGCATGACTGCAGGCAGCCCAAATAAAGAGGAAATGACATGAAAACACATCTCCTTAGTTCTCCAGGTGGTGGAAGAACCTTCAGAAGTAATTTTGCTTAGCGGAGCAACTCTGTCCCTTCAAATTATATATATTCACTGGAAAGAACGTTTCTCAAACTTGGAAGTAGTTCTACTATTCCTTCCCTAAAAAACACACAGAATATAATACCAAGTGCTCATTATGAGAAAAGCTGTGTCAAGTCCCCTGACTTTACTTTTTCTTCATTTTAAGCCATTTTGTTTTTGAAGAATTGTAACATTTTAGATTAATTCAGCTTTGAACTAAAGGAGTTTGATTAATAATGGTTTGAAATTGGAGAGGGAAGAATAAGGAAGAAGAGGGAAATTATGTGGTTAAAAGATACATTTATCAATGAAAGGTTTGTCCCTTTCTGTTAGGACATGTAATAAGTTTATGACAAAATTACCTCAGGGGGCATATAAAATAGTTTCAAGATAAACCTTGTCTTATTAAATTATGTTCAATGTTTTAAAGGCAAGGGTTTCTAAAATACGCAATGTATGCTTAAAGTGCAGACACGATTGTGCTCATTACATGTATTTTGAAAGACTCTAAAAGGCACATAGGTCTGCCCCAGCTCCTATTGACATTTCCTACAATTTAACATGCTGTAAGTCTCTCAAAGAAGCAATGATTTCTAAGATTAATAGAGATATTTCATAAATCTGTTCATGTTTGAGGACTTTATTGCATTTTGAGGCAGCTAAAAAGCTTTCGCATAATTTCAAGAGCTCTTCATGTCTCTCTATCAGTGCTGCATGGCTCTTAATCTGAGTTTTGGAAATTCCCCTTTTCCAAAGAAAAAGCGCTTTTTTTTTTTTGGCACAAAAATAAATTCACTATTTGCATATTAATAAAATATTATTAATATTATTCTTCTCTGTATGCAAATATCATTCTCTGTTACTACAAACTTTTGATTGTTGATACATGTTTCCTGCTGCATAAGTGTAAATTCCAGTTTGGGGCCAAGTAGTTCAAGGAGCATAAGTTGAACTTCAATCATCTTCCCATTTTCACTCTGCTACAGTACATGAATGTTAGATATTTCAGCATTATTTAAGATAATTAAGTAGGAACCCTGATAAAAGGAATTTATCACACTTGGACAATAAACCCCAGGTTTTATATTTGATTTTTCCAGTGATTAATTTAGAAAAGAAAACAACCCAAATAAAAAAAAAAAAAATGGAGAGAGTGAGGAAAAAAAAGCAGCAAATTTCCTTCATTTAATGCTACGCATAAAGACTAAATCCGTTCTTCTTTGTGATTTCCCTTGTAACTCTTAACAGCATTTTAAAAGCATTCTTCAATTATAGCTTTCATCATACTGCCAGAACTGATGTTAACAGCTGGATAGCTTTGCACTGGTATCACAAAATGTATGTTACTAAGTAGTAGGCTATAAAAATAAATTGCTATTTGTCTTGTAAAAAGATGAGGCACAAGTGAAGACTTCTATACCATGTACTGTAGAAACTTTACTTACTTATTGTAGGCATTATACTATGGAAGAACGTGAACTAATATAAAAAGTGCATATTTAGGAGTACTTCCCAGGAGCAAGCTAGAATATAACATCCATTCATTCTGAATAGGTATAAGCAGGTTTTTATCTACATCAGAAAAGAGGAAATTTAATGAATAGAAATTAAAAACAAAGCAGATCTGAAAGGTTATTAGCCATATAAATAAGAAGAAAAGTGATATTTAAGTATAAAAATGAATTTTCCCCATTTTTCTAATACTTCTGATTGCAAAGTATATTTTCCATAGGACTTTTTTTTCCATATATTTATTTGAAATTAATCTGTATTCAGTTTTCCAGCAATACAAAGATTATGGTGAAAGTGAGAAATTTTCTTGTAACACCATTTCTGCCCTGACAGGTATTCTGTGATCATTAATTGCAAACCTTTGAAACAAGTTCCATCCTGATAGGCACATTTGAAGAGTCAACTGCACAAAGGCAGGAGTTAATTTTTGTTGTTCTCTTTTTTTTTTTTGGTTGCAAAAATGCCAGAGCTGACTCAGAGAAAAACAATTAGTGTGAATAGGAACAGGAAATGAAAAAGTTTTGTTGCTATAGAAACTTTACCTTTTCTTGTAGCTCTTTTTTCCCTAAGTATCACGTGAGCAGTTTTTTGTTCTGAAATAAGAGAAATTCTCATCTGAGTGAATCAAGAATATATCCCTGCATTGCCACTCACTTGTGCAGAAAGTTTCTAGTTACAGAAATGATAAAGTAAACTTTAAATCTGTTTTTTTTCTAATCAGAAAGTTTGTATTTACTTTAAATAACCTTACCTTTTTATGCCACCCAAGAAGAGAAGTTTTAATATGATATACTAAGAATTAGATTACTTTATTACAGACATCACTAGGTTCGGGATCTAAAATCTTGAATCAGTTTGCAAGCCCTTTGTAAAATCTTGCTCAATTTCGGAACTACAATATCAATGGCATTTATATTCCTGCCTGGGATAGTTTTTAGAAAAACAACAACATATTCAGTTTACTACAAGATAACCACTTCTAGTGTATAATTGAACCAAAGATGCCTCCATTGTTATCTACCTTGAATAAGGGCATCTATATAGCACTGTAATAAGACTGGAAAGAGCGTGTTAACTTTTACAGTATCTATTGTTTACATACATGGTTGCTTTTCCTTATGAAAAAAAAAAGCTGCAGAGGTCATGTATGCATGAGATGAAGAATTGGATAGAAACATTAATAGCATTTGGTTTTTTTCCTGAAAAGGAGAAAAAAAAAGTCAGCATCTGGATTCAACGAATATAATCAAGTAGCTATTCTCAGCGCATACAAAGTGGTATCATACTATATCATACTATGTCCTAGACTAACCTTACTTAAGAAGATCTTCACTAGAAAGTAACAGTGTGTATGTCTGCTTCTCAGCTCTTAATTCTTTCCCTTTGTCCTTTATACAAATGCTGGTTTCAAAGGACAGTTGCTGTGTCTCCTCTCCACGGTAACTGTAAGCCACATGCATCTGCCTCTTACCGCCATTTCTGGGGTTTGGTGAACTGTGATAGGCAAGGGACTTCTAGCTAACAGGTAGCAAATGAAGAAAATTAGTGCCCCCAGATTTCCTGGCTCCTCCTTTTTTCCTTCTTTCTTCTTAATTTTAAAGCGTGTTCTCTGTAGATTGGTACAATTTACAAAGGTACTGGACAAAAAAGTATTTTACTCTACCCCTCCCTGTCAGGGCCACATGGCTGCTCTGTGAGGGTGAATGAGCTGGGAGATGAGGCCAACCCCAGCAAAGACCATGCCCTCACTCGCAGTCCCGTGGCTTCCACACACTGTGGGCAGAGACGGGCATTGGTACTGGGGCCCATGATGGCCCCTGGCACTGTGAGAGGGTGGGTCAGGCTGGTGGAAGCAGGGGTGAGGCTTGGTGAGGTTGGGCACCCTTATGGCCTCCTGGTGCCCGCAGAGCCCGGAGCTGTCTTTCCGTATGTCGTTGGTAAGTAGGGGAAAGCAGATAAGTAGTCTCATTTTGGTAGAAAGAGTAGAAAAGCCAAACGGTAAATAAGGCATTTTGGCTCACAGTACTCCATGAAGTCCCTGAGCTGCTGTTTACACTACCATGCAGACATTTGTCTGCTCCGAAACAGAGTCTTGTTAATTCATAACACTAACCAACATTTATCAACCAGCTAGACCATGTGACCTAATCAAACTTTCAGGCTAGCTTGGAAAAGTCAGAGTGAAATTTAATTATTCTAAACATTGCATATGCTATGGATGTTCTTCCTGAAATAAGGAAAGTTATTTTTCTTCAGGGAATGAAGACACTGGACTCCTTCAGACTTCAGCAGCAACGGATTGAAATAGTGAACGTCGTGTTTAGTGATGAACACAGAGTTATAAGGCCTCTTTCTATCCACTGCCTGAACAGAGAATTAACTATAAATCTTTCCAATATCAAAAGGGAGAGAAAGGCAAAGAATATATCAAGACTACAAAGGAGACATCACAGTCTTGTTTAGTGATAATCTGTAAGTATGTTATTTGTCTTTACTATACAGCTGTGAATACTTCATTTATGTATACGTTTTCTTGAAAAAAGGTTTGAATTATTTTTTTTTTCTACATTTCACTGATGGGTAACACCTGCAGACTTCTCATATAATTCTGTGTGCACTGAAAGAATTTTTACTATGACCTGCATATTATTTTCAGTAAACTTAAGAAGCTTTGAGAACTAAAAATTTCAGTGATGCAATTGGTAAGCAAAATTATGCAAGGCGAACTTCTAGGGAAGTTGTATCAAAATATAAAAAGGAAAGATCTTAAATAAGTAAAATTGCATAAATACTGAGGTTTTTTGAAAAAACACTTCCCCATCCCCAAGCCTAGCAAGATGTTGGAAAATGGGGACCAAAAAAAAATCATACAAGAAGAAAACAAAAAATAATTTTTTTAAATTAAATTCTTAAGGGAAATATTCCTACTTTTCAACTTTTCAAGAGTGCAAATTTCTTTGTATGTATTTATCAATGTCATAGTAATAATAAGGTGTACTTTAAATTGTGGAATGTCTAGGTTTTTATTTTGTTCAAGAAAAAAATATTCTTCTGCTTTATATTAGGAAGATAAGCAATGATTACTATATAGAATCATAGAATGGTTTGGGTTGGAAGGGACCTTAAAGATCATCCAGTTCCAACCCCCCTGCTATCAGCAGGGACCCCTTCCACTAGACCAGGTTGCTCAAAGCCTCATCCAACCTGGCCTTCAACGCTTCCAGGGAGGGGGCATCCACAGCTTCTCTGAGTAACCTGTTCCAGTGTCTGACCACCCTCACAGGAAAGAATTTCTTCCTAATATCTAATCTAAACCTCCCCTCTTCCAGTTTAAAGCCATTTCCCCTTGTTCTGTCACTACCTGCCTTTGTAAAAAGCCCCTTCCCAGCTTTCTTGTAGGTCCCCTTCAGGTACTGGATGGCCACTATAAGATCTCCCCAAAGTCTTCTCTTTTCCAGGCTGATAATTGAGATAATCTCAATAATAGAGACTCAATAATCTCAGTTATTGAGATAATTGGGATTATCTCAATAATAGAGACATATGATTTCTATGACAATTTTCATTACTATATCCCACACCAATCTTGCATATAAAGCAGCTATTGTGGGACTTCAATGTTTACATACAGAATATTCTTCCTTTTTGGCATTTTATGTAAAAAAGGAGAAAAATGTATAGGAAGGTGCAAGTTGCCACTCTAGTTTCAAAACAAAATGTTATTTACGTACAAAATATTTTGGCTATGACTGTGAAATAAAAACATACAAAATAATATAGTATTTTAAGAGGACTCACCGTCAATCCCATGTGTGAGACTGAGATAACTCCAGTATTTCTAGCAGGTACAAATTAGATTTGTTTTCTGCTTAACCTTTTACCTAATATTGCCTAATGTTCACATGAAAATAACTTATGTTTTTGCCTGGAATTACAGAAGATATGATATTTATAATGGAATTATATCCTCTATGACAGCCTGTTTAAGTAACAATTTACTATGCTGAAAAGTTAGGTATCTCATAGACATGCCAATTGCCGCTGCCTCAGAATATTTCTAGAGTCAAGCATTTTTTAATGTTTCTGCTTTTGATCAGTCTTTCTCTTTGTGTTTGGCAAAGTATGAAATTTTTTACACCATCGTTGCCTGTAACTTCAAAATTACTTTAGTTATACTCCTATGTATGGAAGTATGCCTGTATCAGGAATACTGTGGCCAGCAGGACTAGGGAAGTTATCTCACCCCTGTACTCAGCACTGGTGAGGCCACACCTCAAGTACTGTGTTCACCTTTGGGGTCCTCACTACAAGAAGGACATAGAGTTGCTGGAGTGTGTCCAAAGAAGGCCAATGAAGTTGGTGAAGGGTCTGGAGAGCAACTTGAGGGAATCATGATTGTTTAGTCTTGAGAAAGAAGGCTGAGGGGAGACCTTATCACTCTCTACAAGTACCTGAAAAGAGGGTGTAGAGAAGTGGAGGTTTGGTCTCTTCTCTCGGGGAACAAGCGATAGAATGAAAGGAAATGGCCTCAAGGTGTGCCAGAGAAGGTTTAGATTGGGTATTAGGGAAACCTTCTTCACTGAAAGGGTTCTCAGGCATTGAAACAGACTGCCCAGGGAGGTGGTTGAGTCACCTTCCCTGGTGGTATTCAAAAGACAGGTAGTTGAGGTGCTTAGGGACATGGTTTAGACGTAGAATTAGTCGTGTTAGGTTAATGATTGGACTCGATGATCTTAAAGGTCTTTTCCAATCTAGGCAATTCTGTGATTCTGTGATGTGTCAGTTTTGTTATCTAATTTCAGGGAGTGATATGAGACCAAGCTGGGAGGGAAGATGAATGTCTGTGAACTTCGTAATCTGATCTAGTTAGTTTGAAGACATCTTTATTCTCTTAGACAGAAGTAAGTGACACACTAGCAATCTATGTTACCAGATCAGGGCAGGCTCTAAAAAGTTTGACTGTGCTGATTCATTTGTACCTTTCACTGTAGAAGCTGTGCTGTTCCAGAGAAAACATTTGTTTGTCCAGCAGTTCTCATTACTGCCATTATTGCTGACTTCGCAAGAAAATATGGGGTAAAGCCTTACTTGGTGAGGTTCTCTCTTGCTTAAGGACAATATTTAATTTCAAGGACTGCAACTAGTTGTGCTTTATATTGTATGTCTTTTGTAAAGCCTTCAGCAATAATTTTCATTAACATATTTTTGTGCCTTGCTATAAAAACAATTATTACACGCTCCTTTCAAAAGTAGTTCTCAGTCCACTGCCTACCAACCTGTTCCAAGAGAAGTCTCCTATGATATTTCTTGCTCTCCAAACAAGAGCACTGCTATAGACCCAAACATGCTTGAGTGCAACATCTTTGAGATGGACACCCTGATATGGGCATGGCATATTTCCCTGTCTCTACCTGTCTGCAAACAAATGACTGCCTTGTTTTTTCTCAGTGTTAAAGATATGTGCCAGTGGTGGCTTCTGTGTACCAAAAGTGGTTGGCTGGCCAAAAGATTGAAGGGAAGCTCAGTGCACAGTTTGCTCAGTCCAGGAGTAGTTTTAATCACTCATACATGGTCCCGTAAATCAATTTTAACTAAATTTGTGTCCAAAGCATGAGAGTTTTGCTCTGTCGTCTTTTACTTTCCTGGAATAGAGAAGTTCTGGAAAATTGAAAGACCCTTTTCTTCCACTTACAACACATTTGCAGAATTGTTAACAGATCTAATTGTCAAACTGGGTTATTTTATAATGCTGAAACTTGATGCAGGACTTTAAACATGTTTTTAATCCCAGGATGACATTGTTTTCATAAGCAAGATATTTATACATAGCTGCTAGAGGCTAAAAAGGAAGTCAGAAACAAACTGCTTGTGTATTCTGGCACGAGCGGAATATCTTTGTGTTTTGTGACTGAGTAGGTTGGTGGCTTGAATTGCTAAAAACATCAGCAGAGTGTAAGCAGACAGTCTTGCATTTTGGGAAATATTTTTATTAGAAGTGGAGTGTGAAATTAGAATAATAGAAGATTTATGAGCTTTTGATGGGAGAGGAAGAAAAAAGTGAAATCAAACAATTGCTGTGGTAATTGTGCAGTGTAGGAAAGGAAGTGTGGAAATGACAGAAGAGTCAAATGCAGCTACATAAAATTGGGAACATATATTTTGCATGCAGTATATAAATGGTATCAATATAGTTAGCAAATTACAGAAGACTTACCCTCGACAGCATAGCTAACTTGGAAACCAAAAAAGACTGGCTCAAAAAAGACACTATCATGCACATTTCAGGAAGACAATAAAACAATGTGTTATTTCAGTGTTTTATAATGGATTCAGAACTTACAATATATGATTGCATATGTGCATATTTGATAGAGTGTGCCCATATTTGAAAGTGTCCTAAACTGCAAATGGGGACTTAAGATGCCTTTAATTTTAGAGAAGACACATCATCAAGGCACCAGGAGATTGTCAAGTAGAGTATATGGGTAGGAAGAAACTTAAATGCCAGAATGGATCTAGTCTTGAGTTTTTAAAGTATTTGGAGGGTAATATGGCATCTGTGGAGGGTTGTTTTCTTCTATACATTGGGTGGGTGTTTGGGATACACTTTGATTCAGACCTATACTGCAGACATATGTATGTGCTCTAGGACAGGGCAGTTCCCCAGGGGCTAATTCTTGCAAATGCTGCATCACAAATCAAGAGAACCTTAGCTAGTGTGTTCCTTTTGCTATTCCACTGCAAGAACAGATAGCATAAAAATGGTTCTAAATTTTTTTATTAATAGCATAGTGTAAGTGACTTTCAAAAGCCAACAAATACAGGAATCTGTAGAGACTTTTTCTGTAATACATTTTGCAAGGTGTTTTTTAATCAATAATATTAAGCATGTGAAATAGGAATAATTGATTTTTACATGTGCAATGAACTGTGCACTATACATATACACCTACTGTGTACCACATACAATTTTACCACATTGACACTTAATGTAGAAGTAGAGCAGGAAGGTAAGATAAGCATACAGAACACCTATTCTGGGATTTATTCCCTTGTCTAACATTTTCACATTTCTAACATGGGATGTTAAAGATATAAAACCATCACACATAAGATTAATAGCACGCTATTTGCCTTCCACACAGAGATTATTAAAAAAATTTATAAAACAAAGGACAGTATATTTTAACCAATGTTAGAAAAATCACCCTCTGGTACTGAACACTTTGGGAGACATTTAGGAAAAAAACCCATTAAAACTTTGCTCAGTCATCAGAATTGGATGACTGAGCAAAGTCATCCAATTATGACTTTAGGATGGCATAAAAGCCATCCTTTTATGACACTGATACCATTGAAGTAATGACAAAAGCTAGGCAGGGTTACATTGCAATGTGCTTGTGAATAAAGGGGTTTCTGGCTTCATGCCTGACTGTCTCTTTGGGTTGTTTGCCTAATTCTCTCTGTCTTTTTAAACAAAATCCTTTCAATGTAGTTTTTGCTTGCTCCATGATTTTACAGAACAACAACTCAGATTAAGAACATTAGGAAATCCAGGGCCTCAGGATCCATGATTTTAGGAAAACTTACAAGTCATGGCTAGATGTTCAGATCTACTTCATGAATAATTTGTTTTGTCCTGGGGCAAATGGTTGAAAGGTCCAGTGGTCCTCTGACTTATTTCCTGACTTGAATAAAAACTAAGTCTTAAATATCAAAATTCTGTGGGAAACAACATATTTTCTTCTACATGAGTTTTACAGCACTGTATGTGTTAATAAAGACCTCAGTAACCAGAGTATTTTACATGACTGAAATTTTAGTTTATTAGTATAGGTATTGTATTCCAGTAAATATAAGTATCCCCTTAATTTACATGTAGTTCATTTCATTTATTTAGTTTATTTTTCTTAGTCTCTCTCATTTTGTTTGAAAACTACAAACAGAAGAGAGAAACCTGATTCACATGTATTGTAGGAGTAAAAAGAAAGCTTCAGAAGAGTTTTGATCAGATGTTTACATGCTCTGTATTTTTTATGTAAATGTGTGTCTAGTTAATCTAAACTTGAAGATAAGGTTGCACTTCACATGCAGCCACTGTGTTTCTTGGTCTGGACAGTTAAAAAACCTCAGGGAAATAAGGTGTCTGCCTCTGGCCACCACACTGAACAAAAGATTTTCAGGGGTTTGACTCTGTATCAGCTATGTCTTTTGAGAGACCAGTGGCAAGTCCTCTGACAACATTATTACTTCTGCTTCTGGCCTGCCTACATTAAGGTTACTCTTCTTCAACTGGTCATCCCTCAAAAGGCTCATTAGAAGTGTTGCTGTTAAGTCATTAGGTTTGGAATGCAATATCTGAGATTAATGGTTGGCACATACGGTACTTGAAAGTATGTACACATTTTAAGTATGTGTGCATTCCTTTTTAAAGTTTTTGAACAGCTGTCACCATCAATATTTCATGACAAAGAAAAATATGAAAACCCATTCTATTGTATACATCTGGCTTGTTTCTTGTGACAGGTCAAAACCAGCAAAGCTAATTGAGTAGGAAAGTTATTTTTTTCACTTTTTTATTTTCATAAAACAAGCAAATAAACAAAGCTTCTTTCTTTGAGAAAGCTTTTCTTTCATAAACATTTTTGGAGGACAGTCATGTTTTTCTTCCTATAGGCAGGGTACTATTACCGGTTTGATCTGTCATAAAAGCAAATAAACAGAGGTTTGCTTGTTCCTAAAGAGAGATCTCTCTGCCCTCCAGCTATTTCAAAATTAGCAACATCTTTCCTGCTCATATGCCAGATCTCTGGGTAGCACTTGCAGCTGCCCTGGAGATGGCACTTCCCAGCGGGTGATACTGCTTTACCTACAGTACCCTGAGGCTGTCAACATCTGGGCTTGGTCCCTAACCTAGAGGGTTGGGTTTTTTGGTTGTTTCTAGGGGTTTTTGGGTGTTTTTTTTTTGTTTTTACAGGATTAGACATCTTAAAGCATGGGATGTTATTTTTTACTTCACTGGAGATAGTGCTTGTTGAGGTAGTCTGCAGTTACACATGGCATCTCAAGCACAAAATTTTAGCCATCATGTGTTGATGGACTGACTCAGGGCTCATGTAGTCACCAGTGGCCCCATCCTGCCGCTACCTCTGGACACAGCATGCCTGTCACAGAGAGGAGGCTGCAGCCTAGGGACACTGCAAGGACATAGGGCTGGTTTTGGGTGTGCTGCAGCCCCAGCAATGGGCCTTATCTCTGGGCTGGGTCCAGAGCCTGGTCCCAGACCTCAGCCATGGCAGGCAGGGGTGGGCAGGTAGACTTCCCAGCCCCATGGTCCTGCCCTGTGCTGGGCTACGTAGCCCTGGTCACTTCCCCTAGTACTGCAGGACACTGTCAGCCCTCACCACATCTGTACAAGTAAGTACCCCATGAAGGTACTCTTACTGTTAATGGCTGATGACCTCCCATCATTATCTGTGCACCAATGATAGCCATAATTTTAGTAAAAACCTTATAAACAGCAATTTGAGTGGCTGCATGCACATGTGGAGGCATGAACAGATGCCATGTCTGTTGTACTAAGAAGTTTTATTATCTCTGTCATGTTTGAGAATGCACAGTGGATCCTAAAAACACTCAGCATTCACAGTTTGCTTCCCCCATGTTAAATTCTTCATGTCAGTGTCAGCAAATTTTAGTGGCCTTATCCTGCAGCAGTGGAGCAATGCCAGAGCTGAACAATTCCTGTACATTAAAATTAAAGTGGCTTACTAGCATGATAAGAAAAACATTGCCATTGGAACATGCTTTGTGTTTTGTTTGAAAGGCTATTTACACAGAACATTTCCAGAATCTCTGCTCTTTAAACAAATGTATTTTTGGGACACATGTTGAAGACTTCTTTCAAGTTGTGAATCTGGCCTGAATTTTATACTGTACATAGAAGAATTATAGAAGAGATAACAAAGCTTAGGAAGATTTTCTTTCAGGAGTCAAGTTTGGTATCTTGCAGGCATCAAAGAGTCAAGAACTGGCCAAAGACACAATGCATTTGTCTAGCACTCCTCCACATTTCAAAACTTTGTGGTGCCTGGGGAACTTAAGCAGTGAATGGAGTCCTTGTAGATCTAAAGCATCACATTCCATCCAATTTCTGCTTTTAGAGTCTAAGATTATACTCAGAAGTTTACTGCAAAATTTCACCTGTTTTTCTTTCAAACATCTTATCAAAAGCTCTCAGTACCCATAGCTCATCATTAGGAAAATGTCTTTGTTCTAATTCACCAGTGGTAAAGGATAGGTGTGTATTTATGGGGAGACACTGAGGTTAAATAACCCCAAGAAAAGCAGTTATAATACACAAAGCTAAATGGACACTAATGCTTTCTGTAACTTAATTTCTACCCTGAATTTACATTTTTCTATCTTAAAGCTGTCAGTGATTTAATAGAAAAAAAAAAAAAAAAAAAAAGTAATATAGGCCTATAAAATCGAAAGACCTGTCTAAAGCAGAGAGCAAAGTTCCAGATTCCTCAGACTCCTTAGAGATCATTATGGACTTTATTGTACTTGAATTTACTTGAAAGTCATTTGAATAGCTTGGCGACTGATGGTAGTATAAAACTCTGTTTAATAGGTAAATATTTTAGATGCATCCAACTCCAGATAAATTTGGATTATATGTTTTGTTTCAGGTCTCAGTTTTCTTTTAAACAATCAGAAACAAAAGAACGTAATTTTTTAGTCCCGACTTGGGAATTCAACATAAAATTGTAATAATATTTATCAGGAAATCATATTCATAGAATCATAGAATGGTTTGGATTGGAAGGGACCTTAAAGATCATCTAGTTCCAACCCCCTAATTTAGTTTTATAATTTCTAATACACATTAAAACTTGCATTTACTTTACAACAAAATTTTTCTTTTTATTCAAATGAATCATTTTTTCAAGACAGATTACCAAATTCACTGCTCATGGTGAAAGCAAAACTGAGTTTCTGGCCCTGGCTGTTATGCTGAGAACTGTAGGAGTTAACTCTGCTGATGATAATGAGACTGAGCAGGCAGCAGATGCTCACATGCCCTTACAATCCAAATCTACCAAAAAATTCCTCTCACAGAAAATGTGAGGAATGTCTGGCACCCTGGAGATAGTGACAGACTCAGTATCAACCATATGCCACCTGCTAGAGCCATTGTTAAACAAAACACGGGATTTTCCAGCACTAGATGAAGTTGCTTACTTGCAATGAAACTTTGTCCCATTCCAAATTTTATCATCTTCCCTTACAACAACTTTTTAAACCATAAATCATTCTAGCTGTAAAAATTACAAATTATTACAAAAATATTAAAGAAATTAATTTAAGAATATTTTATAAGATGCACTATTTACAACCATCCAAGTATAGGAACATAGTGTTTGCTGTGTTATTTTCCCTGTTAAAGCTCAAATATTATACACTTACTGTTTCATATTTATAATTTTAACACCTGTTTCCTAAAAGGTTTTGCAAGGTTCTGTTGCTGTTTTCATACATTAGCATATTTAATGTGATTCTGAGCCAAAAATCTATTCTGTAGAATATGTAAAGTTCTTCATTTACAAAACCTATAAAAGAAGGATACCTCACTGTAAAGAGGAACACTTTTGACAGCTGCAGAATGTATTGGGAATATTTCTCATCTTGCTTGCAATTCTTGAATAAGTAAGTACAGGGGGGAAAAAAAAAAAAATCACTGCCCAAAATGCTCATAAATAACTGATCCTTTCTGAAAAAAAGATATTTTCAGTTATGAGCTTGGAAGCTCACATCTCAGAGACTAAGTCATTGAAAATGTCCAAACATACTCTTCAACAATTGTTACGTATTCCTGAGCATATATGTGAGTGTTTGTTTTGAAAATACCACAGGAAAAATATTAGGAAGGAAATAAATATTATTCATATAAAGAAGAAAAAATTCTGTCTTTACCTATCAGACTGCTAATTTCTGTGTCATGAACTAAGGAACCCTTTTGGTTTCTATTGGGCAAGTGTAAGGGTCTTCAAATGCACACTCTTGTCACCATTTAGTGGAGTATTTAGAGTGAATCCAAGAATGATACGGAGAATGAAAAAGTTAAGATAGAACTTGGCAGGTTACAATAAAGAAGCTCCTGAGACACATGGCTTCAGATGATCTAACAGCCCAGTTAGATTCAGAGCTAGAAAAGCTTTGAATCTGAGAACTGTGCAGCAAAGGCCCATTGAAAAAAGAGGAGAAAATGTGGTAATTCAGAATTGCCATGGGAGTCTGGGACAGTGAAAATTTAGCTTTGCTCCCAAATGGCTGGAAGTTCCTAATAGCCTAACATGTTGAATATTCCTGTCACTCCGAAGATGAATTTGGCATCATGTCTTTGGTTAATCCTTGTTTTACTGTCCTGTAATGTTAAGAACTGTGAAACACACAAAAAAAAAAAGAGTAAAAAAAAAAAAGCGACTGAACTGAAGTTGAAGCTCAGAATGTCTCTGATTTAAATATGAGAAGGCAGGTTAGGGCTAGGGTTTAGTGCCATGGACAGTTTAGCATTAGTGGAGAGTTTGTAAGGTCTTTTGAGGAACTAAACTACATAGAGCTGTTTATTTTAAATTTAAAGCTTCAACCAATTCTGAGTTACTTTAACTAAAAGAATAAACAAAATATTTTGTGATGCAAATACTGTAATTCTTTCCTCTAAGAGTCATGAAACCCAGGTATAGCATCGACATTTAATTTCTCCTCATTTCTCTTACTTAGTTTGTTCTATTAATTTCCCTTTCTACAGCTGAGATGCTAAAGTTTATTGGAATATATTTTGCAGGATTTTTTGCCCTGGAGTAACTCATTCAGATACAGACTGAGATTCATTTCAGTAAGAAAACATTGAGGCTTACATATTTTAGAGTTTTAACTCCAGCATGAAAGACAACCTGCTTGTTTTATAGATATGTTCCAATCTCAGAGATTTTTTTAGTCATAGGCAGAGAGAAAATTGGAATGAATGAAAATTGGTAAAAAAAAAAAAATGTACTAAGTTATCTTTGGATTCTTTCTCATTTTTAATCCTCTGTCAACTTACTATACAAAAAATTTAAGAAGTTCTGCCTTTTGCAAAAGAGCCTTTTTTCCCCTCTAAGCGTGTTTTCAGTGAATAAAAATGGTTGCAAATCTTCTGTTAAAAAAGTTTATTTTGAAAAATGTAGAAGCAGAAAAATAATTATTCTTAGCACTGTGAAACATATATTCATGACTATTACCAACTCCATCTCTTGCACAGTTCAGCAGAATGATAACCAAGAAGAGAGACTGGCTCACTGTAAATACACCATAGAGCTTACACCCAAGAAGCACAATGTTGTTAGAAATATGTGTGAATATTTTTTGAACATATTTAGGCTGGCAATTAGAAGATACTATAATAATATTCCTAGTCATCAATACAACCAGGTACAATGCAGTCTTTCAGCAGAGTAGTAAGGGGGAAACTCCACTTACTAGTTTTAAGATAAAGTTGATGTGTTTTTGAAAAGGTTTACATGGTGCATTACCTGAGATAATAACACACTGTTTACAAAGAGGCCGAAAGCTCCTGCTAATCCTGTATTTCTAAATACACTTGCATTTCTTTGTACTCATTCTCTGATTATGCTAAATAATGACTACAAAGAATGCATTTTGCCTTTTGAGCATTGAGGTAGCTGCTGCTCCAGAAGCTTATCATACTCACTTCAGAACATGCAAAGTGATATATGTAGCACAGAACTCTAAATCCTGTATGTGCATTATTTGGAAAGCAGTGAGTGCTTTTGTCATTAAAAAAATCCTGAGACCCATTTTCTTAGGTTTGCTCAGCTGCAAGACTGCCAGATAGGTGCTGACACTAGCTCTCTAGTTTTACTGTCATGGAGATGTTCCACTCTGCAAAGCATCATTATTGCTTCCATTATATCTCTTCACCTTATACCTACTGCGCAGAATGACTGATTCAGGAAAATTGAACTGTTGCATGAACAGGAAAATTTTTCACTTGTTACCTTCACATCTGGTCATTCACTACAATACCTACATGAAAGAATGTAGAGTTAAGATTACAAGTTATCTTCAGGATTCAACACTGATCTGGATTGATATTTTATTCTCAATGCTCATTCCACTATGTAGAAAACTATTTCTGACTTCATTTCAGAAAGCTGAGATTCAGCACATTGGTTCTTGTCTTGGGGACTACAAAAAGCCATTCCAGTTCCCTCAGGAAAAAGAGAAATCTTTGGTTAGCTGGGTAGCTTCGTAAATGATTTTCCTCCCATTTTCTTTTCTTTATCCTCTCTTACATTTTCAAGATCCTCCCACACTGTTGTTGTTCTAATGCATTCTCCTTATTTGTATCTTTTTCACTTAATATGCTTTCATTCTGAGTTATCCATTCCTTCAGAATCTGAAAATGAATTAATATCATTTTTTCTTTCAGTTGAAATGGTGACAGTATAAAAATTCTTAATATTTTTTTCTTTCAGTTGAAATGGTGACAGTATAAAAACTGTTTAAATCAGTTGTGGGGTTTTGTACTTTTTCTTCTATTTGCAATTATGACAGTGATATTTTATTTTTTTTTTAGGCAAAGTTTTTGTGTGGGGATATTTAGCACGGTTTTAAGAAAAGCTCTGAGTGATATAATAGAATTGTATTATCTTTGAAACATCTCTTCAGATGGCTACTGATTCCCTTCTTTATTTTCTTGATCTTTGCAAAGTTTCATTGAGAATACTGAATTCATTATATTCCCTCAGATTGTTAAGAAGGTACAAGTGAGCGATGCAGCTTTCAAAAGCCCCCATTTTTTATGTCAGCATTTCTTTGCATTTTGAATTGCAGGATCAGGAACTGAAAAATGTCAGAAAAAGCAATATTCATAGCACAGTTACTATTTTATTTTTTTTTAATCAAGCAACATTTAAAGTGACTAGGGGACTCTGCTATCTTACCGGGCTGTCTATATTTCTGCTTTGATTTTGGTTCAACTTAATAAAAATCAAGTTTACATATTTTATTTCTTTTGAAGTAACAAGACTAATAAATTAATTTAATTCTAAGTCATAGTCTGTACAACAAGCCTTTACCTGTAGAGTAATTTAAGGTTTAAGAATGGGCAGTTGGGTCTAGCTATTCAACATATTTGTTGTGGCTGTCATAACACATCCCATGACTGACAGATATATCGCACAAGTTCTCTGTCTTCTGTGCTTCTTGGCAGACTGTCAGCACAGGAACTGGGGAAACAATGAGAAATGCTTGCTATTAGATACCATGGAACATCATGCAGCAAATAAAAAGTGTCAAATTCTACTCTGTTTTGCAGAAATCTGTAGAACATTACCAAAGAAGACATAGTCTATGTAGATGTCTATCCATGAATAGGGGATAGAGGTGACAGCAGTGAAATAAGAATTAGATGTTCCACCACACCTCAGCTGATGTTGTGAAATTATATAAATAGTTTCTAGTTTAATGTTAAAGGAGTAACACATCTGTCTGAAACTATAAAATAAAGAATAAAAATCATAATTCTGATCCGTTAGCTAAGTTGATTTAGCATTTTCATAAAATTATTATTTTTAAAAAAATTAAAAAGATCATTTTTTCTTTTGTTGGAACCATGATTTTCTTTGTAGATTAAAGTTATGCCATTCTGTAGTTAGAATGGTGAGTCTGAGTCTGTTTTCTGAATTCTAAGTAGGCATTTCAGCTGCTTCAGCTATTTCATAGACAGACACAGTGTATCATCTACAGAACATCATGACAATATATTCGCTTTCTCTGCCGGTCTAGGCTTCCACAAAATTTGCAGTAAAAGCATGTTTAAAATGGATAGATACCTATTTTCAAAGACAATGAATTCTTACTGACCCCAAAATACTATTACCAGTAAAAAGAATTGAAGAATAATGTTCAGTAAAGATAAGAAGAAGCACAAAACGTTTAGTTTCCATATTGCACTGATTAATCCTTGCAAGAAAATTTTAATTCTTTTAGACAAAGCCATGAGTTGATGAAGGGAAAATTTTTTTTCTGTCATCATTATGCTCTCATGATCATAATTTTAAATTTAAAATTGCTGCACTACTTTTTAAATCTACTTATGCTGTTTATTTTAAACATAAAGTATAATTTTGTTTCTTAATAACTTTACCCCAGAAAGAACAACTATAGTGAAGAATGACAGGAAAAATATGTCAGTCTTACAGATTGTTCATGCTTAATAATTGAGAAAAAAAAAGGGTTTGCAAGAAGCACAGGGAAAGTTGAAAACACTGTGACTTCTCTACAAGTGAAAAAAAAAAAATTGATTTGTATTTCAAATGCTATTGTCAGAATCATTGAAAGTAGGCGAATGCTACTAGAAAAAGTAGTTTAAAAATTCATAGAATCATAGAATGGTTTGGCTTGGAAGGGACCTTAAAGATCATCCAGTTCCAACCCCCTGCCATCAGCAGGGACATCTTCCACTAGATCAGGTTGCTCAAAGCTTCATCCAGCCTGGCCTTGAACACTTCCAGGGAGGGGGCATCCACAACTTCCTTGGGCAACCTGTTCCAGTGTCTGACCACCCTCACAGTGAAGAAATTGCTATTCACCTTCAGGCAGAGCTAGACATGATTTTGGTTCAAGGTTTAAAGATAAAACAAAGTTGGAAGTTCTTGCTAGTGCATGAATTCAAACGCACAAAAACCTTTTATACATTATGATGGTAACCAGCTCATTTTTACAAGTTTCTACCATCATTACAGCACTGCTCAGCTAATAAACGAACAGTATTTGGCTTCAGAAGTGTATTCCTGGTGGATAAACTGGAGCAGAAAAATGAGACTAAGGTCCTTGGGGTTAATCTTAATCACAAGAGAGCTAAAATTTCTTCTGTCAGAAGGTATGCTATGGTTCCTCTTACTATGGAGGTAGATCTACAAAACAGTATTTCCAGTAAAATGTTACTATTTAGAAAATGAAAGTTCCAGCATTTGTGTATCCTTCTGAAAGCATACTTTGCAGCACAGTTTATACAAACAAATGCACTTGGACCTGATTTTAAGCTGCTGTTTCTGTAGCCTGAAGGCATTCCTCATGGCCAATACTTGCTACTAACACCAGAGTTCTTAAAGCTTTTCCAGGAAACAGGGTAATATTTTCAAAAGGAAAGTAGCAGCAAATTACATCGAGGGATCGTCTCCCAGCCTCCTGATATGTTTTGTAATATTATGTAGTGGAATCATAAATGGAAGTTGTTACAAACTGAGTATTGATGTTAAGAGGACGTGATTTCAGATCACAGGAGGCCTGGATTAAAACTGTTTTGTCAGATATCAAATCGGGTGTCTTAATTTTTGTAATTCATGGCAAAAGTATCACCTAAGCCGTGAAATAATACTTCATTCTTCTTCATATATCTTCATATAACTTCTGTTTGCCTTAATGAATATCTGAATGACTTTGTTTTAGAGTGATTTAGCAGGAATATTTTTGATAAATAATGCATACAATTTTTATGTCTTGAGCAAACATGAAATGGTATAGAAGTGTGCAGTAATTAATATACCACACTGAGTGCTGCGGTTGACACAATGGAGGGACGGGATGCC
>NW_010314543.1:2559-2789 GCF_000700745.2 Antrostomus carolinensis | reverse complement strand
GAGGGGCCGGGGGCATCTGCTGCTGCTTCTCATCATGTGTGAGCATGGCATAAGCATGGCATGAGTGTGGCATGAGCATGGCGTGCGTGTGGCATGAGCATGGTGTGAGCATGGCATGAGCATGGCACAAGCATGGCATTCCACTAGAGCAACCTGGTCTAGTGGAAGGTGTCCCTGCTGCTGGCAGGGGGGGTGGGACTGGATGAGGTTTTAGGGCCCTTCCAAACCAA
>NW_010314543.1:0-2320 GCF_000700745.2 Antrostomus carolinensis | reverse complement strand
ATGACATCCTGAGCTGTGCCACCATCCCAGTGTCACCAGTAACCCCAGCCATGACATCCCACAGCCCCCAAGGAGCTGGAGGGGAACCTCAGCCCCTTCCCAGTTCAAACAAAACCATGTGGGGAGAGGAACTGGAG
This sequence comes from Antrostomus carolinensis, assembly GCF_000700745.2. Classification (NCBI taxonomy): domain Eukaryota; kingdom Metazoa; phylum Chordata; class Aves; order Caprimulgiformes; family Caprimulgidae; genus Antrostomus; species Antrostomus carolinensis. The sequence continues at coordinate 2,183 of NW_010314543.1, read as the reverse complement.
CTGCCACCAGCATCACATTTTCTGAGCAGTGGCATTTGCAGGTGACACCGGTGGCCCGTGTGGCAACGAGCAAAGTGGGTGAGAGTGGGACCTTGAGGACGTGTTTTCAGGGTCCTCCTCTCCCCGTGTCTCCTGTGCTGTGCTGGTGGGAGGAACTGGGATAGACGACCCTGGCCAACAGCTGCAGCTCGGGACAGAGAAGCTCTGCATGGTGGGTCTGGGGCTGAACAGGGGCGTAGGGACCAGATCTCCTCCCAAAGTCCCATCCTTGATCCCACCAGAGATGTCTGGAAGCTTTTTCTTCATTTGGGAGCTGGCAGAGGGCTGGGGAGGAGGGTGATGAGCAGCTTCCCTGTCTGGGGATGCCAGAGGGACATGCCATCAGCAGGGACCCCTTCCACTAGACCAGGTTGCTCAAAGCCTCATCCAGCCTGGCTGAGAACACTTCCAGGGAGGAGCAGCCACAGCTTCTCTGGCCAACCTGGGACACTGGCTCACCACCCTCACACCAAACAATTTCTTCCTCACATCTCAGCTCCATCCCCCCTCGGACACTTTCAAGCCATTACTGGGGCAGATTTCAGACCATCAAGGTACTGGAAAACCCTGGGGCTCCTCAGGGACCTCACGCCCTGTGCCCACCCCTGAGTGGCCCCATGGTCCCCAGCCAGGTCCCCTCTGTCCCCTGTTGTCACAGTGATGCACCCAGTGTGGGCACTCCTGGGGGTCCCTGGGGGGCTCAGCAGGATTCCAGAGGCAGCGACCAGCCCTTTCCTGTAGCCTCATCCCCCAGCACAGTGGCCAGCCCCCCCCCACCCCCCGCCGTGCCAAGCTGCTGTGCCAACAGTTGGCTGGTACCATCAACTCTGGAGCTCAACACCTCTCAGCTGCTCCAGATGTGGCCTGACCAGGGCAGAGCAGAGAGGGAAGGAGAACCTCCCTCGACCTGCTGGTCACACTCTTCTTCATGCCTCCCAGGAGACCATTGGCCTTCTTGGCCACAAGGACAAACTGCTGGCTCATGGTCAACTGGTCACCCACCAGCACTCCCAGGTCCTTCTCTGCAGGCCTGCTCTCCAGCAGGTCACCCCCAACCTGTCCTGGTGAGATGGATGGGACCTCAAATCCCACTGTGGTTCTGACAGGTTGGGGTCAGTTTGGTGATGCCCTCGGCACAGAGAAGAGCTTTTCCCTCTTCTTCATCACAGCTCCTGTCTCCACGTCCAGGGATGTCCTGCATCTTCCTGGACTCTCCCTCTGCAGCTGGTGACCCTGTTTCTCACCGAGCACCAGCGATGCCTGGAAGAAAAGCGACGCCTGTGTGTTCTCCTCCAGAAAACACACTTGGAAGTTAAAAGCCCAGATGAGTCAACCAGCCAAAAAACCTACTTGATTCAAGTGTTTCCACCTACATTTTAACTTTCCTTTTGAACAAGATGATGATTATTAAAATCTTCTGGGTAAAAAGAAGTAATTTTAGGGCTTGAAGACACCTTTTTTGGAGCTGGAGGTGGTGCTGGAGGACACATCATGTCCCTTCACCTCCCCAGGGAACAGCCTGGTGGGACAGAGCCGTGAGCTGGGAGAGTGGGACGGTGAGGAGAGGACCCAGAAATGTCACAAATCAGGGGAATGGAGGAATTTTGCCAATTTTGGGGGCAGAGGAGATGACTTCTTGCTCTTTGTGTGTGAGGTGTCACCCCACTGCTCATGGATCACAGATCAAGGTGTTAAAAAGCTCGAGAAAAGAAAGAAATAAAGAAATAAAGAAATAAATAAATTATTATAAAATGAGCTGGGGGAAGAAAGTTAAAAGTGGTGGGGAACAAGCTGGGGGAGAGGACTCCTCCTAGGGTGACCCAGTCTGGGTGGGAGATGTCAGCCTGGTGTTGGAGCAGGACCCCAGGGATGCCATGGCAGGGGGGTCGAAGGCTGCACCGCCCCTGGGCTTCACGTGTGGGAAATAAACCCTAATAAAGGAACGTCGTTAACGCTAATGGAGCACAGGGAGAAGATGCCAACAGGGTGGGATGGTCCCAAAATACAGGCAGGAGCCACCAACCTGATGTGTTCAGTGGAGACACTTCTCCAGGCTGGGGTCAGGCTGCAGGGGGGACACTGGGACTGACAGACCCTGTTGCTTCTCCCCCCAGAGATTCCCAGAATGGCCTGGGTTGGAAAAG
>NW_010314542.1:0-572 GCF_000700745.2 Antrostomus carolinensis | reverse complement strand
TGTCCATGTCACTAACAAAGATGTTGAACAAGATATTGTGGCACATCACAGTCTTAGGATAACTAGGATTACTTTTCCTATGTGAACAACAGACATTGCATTTTATTTGACATTTTATTGCCCTTGCCCTTTCTTCTGGATCCCTCACCAAACTCATTGTTCAAATTAAAATATAAATAAACAACTTCTGTCTACATAGGACTTGTGCTTTCTTATCCATCAAATTCTTCATTGGTTTTCACTCTTCAGTAGAAGGCCAACCTAAAGGCAACCTCCTGTACCTTTTTGTGCAATAATTACTGGAGGTAACTTAAAAATCAGAAAATGGCTTTGTTCACATGCTAGGGAAAGGTATAATGTCAAAGAAGATTTCAGGGGAAAAATACAGATGGTACGTGAAGAATTTCTCCAAGGTTGCCTCCCAGAGAAGCCTGGTCTTCTTATCAATATGGGGGATGAGAAAAAGTGAAGCCTCGTTCATCAACTCCCATATTTACTCAAATATCTGATGCAGTCTGGCGCCCTGGGAGCTGATGTATTTTCTGTTTGTGACCCTGGACTGACACCTGGCA
>NW_010314541.1:0-3723 GCF_000700745.2 Antrostomus carolinensis | reverse complement strand
AGCCGAGGGCTCCCCACAGCCCCATCACACACAAGCTGCTGCATAATTAATCCAAGCGGCACCATTCCCACGCTGCCGTACAAGGGCAGCTAATCCCAGTTTTAACCTTATTTATCCCTCATGTGTCTTACCAAGAAGTGACAATTTAAATGTTCACAGAAACTCTAGGGAGCAGAAAACACAGTGAGAACAGCCTGAGCTCCTGGTGTCCTGTCAGAGGCAGCACACGCTCCAGTGCCTGTGCTACAGCCAGGAGGAATCAGCTGCTGCTCACCCATAAACCTTCATCCTGTGGGATAACGGCACCGCTGCTGCCAGCAGGATCACGGGGAACACCTTTTGCTGTTGGAAACATCTTCTCATTTACAAGAGTCTTCCTGACACCAGCAAAGTCTTTCTCTTCCATTGAAGAACACAATTCTGTCACAGAGCAAGGCCACACTAAGGGGAGGAGACCTCCTTGAGGAGGACCCTGCTGGAGAGCTGCTGGGCAGAGAGGGACCTGGGGGTGTAGACACCGTGCTGAGGGACATGGGTTAGTTGGGGACTTGTCAGTGTTGGGTTCATGGTTGGACTCAATGATCTTAAAGGGCTTTTGCCATCCAGGCCATTGTGGGATTCTGCAGGGTGAAGAGCTGATGGCCATCACGGTGCCCAGAGACAGACGTGTCACAGAAAGGCCATTCTACAAAAATACACGTTCATTATTAGACCCCAAGACCAGTATGTAACTGCTAGATTGACTTCTCCAGGAAATAAACCCTTGCTGGTCATCCTGATATCGTTCTGCTTCCCAAACTCAGCCAAATAAACATCTCGTATAAGGGTCTTCTCCAACCAAAATGATTCTATGACTCTGTAGTTCTCAAACGCTCTCCATGAGGACCAGGACACTGGTGAAAGGGGGACCCAAGGCTGGCAGGCACATGGGCCACCCATGGTCCCAGTTGAGGAGAAAGCCAACAGAATTGGGTGGGGAGAGGAAAGCAGGAGGAGGAGGAAGCAGCTCGTGAACAAAGGACACAAATCCACAGAAAACCCAAGTATCATTATTCTTGATGCTCACAGACCCGATTGGTCCTACACATGTGATGGTGACAATCAGGAGCCCTGGTACAAGAACAAGGTCCTGGACACGTCAGGAACTACCCAGGACGTACTCTTGACAACGCAGTTCCACCAGATTTATCATTGAACATGTTCAACGGTAACAAAAGGAGCAAGGGATGAAGTTAATGAGGAAGAAAGTGACACTGTGCTGCATGAAAAGCTGCTGGAGAACATTCCCCAAGCACTGGAGCTCCACAAGGCAGCCCTGCCAGGGTGGGGAAAGGCTCTTCCTGGACAACCCAGCACATGTTTGTTCCACTGTTCATAACTATAAAAATTAACCGAATCCCCGGGTACTTCACTAGTTCCTGCGACAGCGCTCAGCACACGGGGCAGCAGAACATCAACAGCAGCGACGAGGAGAAGCCACAGTGGCAAAAATCAAAATTAACCTCTTTATAAGTAGGTAAAGATCATCCAACACCAGCGAAACATGATTCATTTAGGGTTTTTTTTCCCCTCTTTGTCAAGCAAACCCGTTGCCCACAAGGAGCACTGTGGGTTACGTCAGCTCCGAGGTCGGCTTCCCCACCAACCCCACAGCACTCGCCCAGAGGAAGCAACGCAGGGAGGGAGGAAGCCAACAGCCAACCCGGCCTCCGACCAACAGCCACCCACCGCCGGGGACACCGGGCGGGCAACCGGCAGGAAACACCGACGGCTCAGGAGGAGACGGAGCCGAGCTCCCCTGTCCCCAGCTGAACCCAGCACTGGAGCTGCAGCCTCACCAGTGATTCCCAGTGCAGGGGGAAGAGAACCTCCCTGCTCCTACTGGCCACACTGGTGCTGATCCAGGCCAGGATGCCCTTGGCCTTCTTGGCCACCTGGGCACTCTGCTGGCTCATGTTCAGCTGCTGTTGCCCAACACCCCCAGGTCCCTCTCTGCCCAGCAGCTCTCCCCCCACTCCTCCCCAAGCCTGGAGCTGCTGGGGGTTGTTGTGACCCAAGTGCAGGACCCGGCACTTGGCCTTGTTGAACCTCATGGAACTGGTCCTGGCCCATGGATCCAGCCTGGCCAGATCCCTCTGCAGAGCCTCCAGCAGATCCACACTCCCACCCAGCTGGGTGTCCTCTGCAGACTGACTGAGGGTACACTCAGTCCCCTCACCCAGATCATTATTCTTGGTGCTCACAGACCCAATTGGTCCTACGCATGCGATGGTGACAATCAGGAGCCCCGGTAAAGAATGAGGTGAATGTTCCAGTTTGAAACTGATCAAGATTAAAGATAAATCGCAGTTCTCCTGCCCCAAAGTCAGAGCTGCCATCTTCAAATACAAAGACACAACACAAACCTGAGCCCCACTCTGAGCAGCATTGTCACAGCGCTGGGGGAAGGCGAGTGCTGGCCCAACGCCGCTGAGCGCAGCCACCACGCTGCCAGGAAACCTGTCCCACCCGGCTGGAAGCTGAGCTGATGCCACCTCACTAATAAAGCGTGTTGCTAAAAAAAAAAATTAAAATATTAAAAAAAAATCAAACCACCACAAAAAAACCCCCAGAGGCCATCCCAGTTCAACGGGGGAACAAAAAATCAAGTCCTGAAATGGCTCATGGTGGAACACGAGTTAAATCAGATGTTTTACGCCGTGTTTTGCTATCTTGGAAAACAGGACAGAGCCGTGAGCTTCACACCTGCCAAGCACCTGGACAAATCCTGGATTTCAGAAAGTGACTTTTTTTTTTCCTGTAGGTGGTCACCAAAAGTGGAACTTCACAGAACAGGATGCTGACTAAGAGAAGCACCAGAACTATGAGGCTCCTCAGTCATTCCAGGAGTCCCAGCAGCACTGGCTGCACTCAGTCCGGGGGCAGCAAAGGTGACAACCCACCCACGAGACACCCATGCTGCTGTGGCCCGTGACCACCTCCAAGTTATCAAAGCAGAGGATGGTGAGGTCCACTGGCTGCTGCCCTGGTCATGAGGGGATCTCAGCAGCATTGCAGGGACAACCTGCTCAAAGACCCACCAGCACCACGTTGAGACCTCCCCTGGCCCTGGGGTTGTGCCAGACCTGCTCCTTCTGCTGAGCACCAAAGCGCTGCCAAAAGCATGAGGGCAGGAGGAAATGCTTTCCAGCAACAACAAGCTGATGTTCCATCAGCTCAGCATCTTCTGGAACCTCGCCCTTGGCTTGAGGACTGCTGAACTCCAGGGGACAAGCTCCCCAGCTCGCCTGGCTGCAGACAGAGGATGACACGGCCATTAGTGCTTCCCAGAACCGCAGCAATTTCAGAGCCATCACAAACCACTTCTGCTCCTTGCCTGAAGAAAGTCTTTCAAAAATCTTCAAGGCTCTTTGCAGTAATAAAACGGCTTTAAAAGGCAAGCTGACAACTCATTGGACAACGTGGTTGTCTTCTTCTACAGAGAGGGAAGAGTTTCAGCATGATGCAATCCGTGTTAACGTTCAACATTTTAAAGCAACATCATTGTATATGCAAAAAAACCCCAGAGAACACCAAACTGTCCCTTAGCAGAGCTCTGTCACTGACACAGCTGGAATTCCACCGACCTCCTAAAATTACATTGGTCAACCCTCGCTGAGACCACCCACAGCCCACCCTGCACCTGAGTTCTCACTGCAACACAAAATCCCAGAATCCCAGCAT
>NW_010314540.1:10520-21510 GCF_000700745.2 Antrostomus carolinensis | reverse complement strand
TGCAGGAAACCACTGGCCAGTGCCAGAGTGGTAACTCCAGTTAGTGTCACTGCTGAGTGACATCACTCATGCACGTATGGTTACAGGACAAAACCTTTACTTGGTCACTGAACAGGGATAACAAGTGGGAAAAAAATAAGTTGTTGGTACCATTATTTTAAAACCCAAAAGGAAGTCTTAGCCCTGTAAAAGGAAGGCTGCTTGAGCAATGTATGGGGTGATGCCTGAAATTTAAAGCAGCTCCTATCACAACTGGGATCACCATCTTCAAACTAAGGTGCTACTTTCATATATTAGCAATAGGCTGTGAGTTTAAAAGTAAATAAATAATCCATGAACAGTGATCAATTATAGTGATGGAAGTGGCAAATTCTATATGAATTATGTATAATGAATGAGTAGTAATTTCTCTTAATTAGTGTTGTATTATTACAAACTAATGTTGCTAAAAATTCCCTTCCCCTGCACCACCCCCTCCCCCCCCCTTTTTCTCATTGGAAATTGGTTAAAATTAAAGCTTGATGATAGGACACTCTGAGTATTGTGAGTATTGTGATAGAACTTAGTTTAAAAGTTTAAACTCTATTACTAATAGTGCAATTCTAGGTTGCCGAGGTTTCTTTTCTCACACATCTTTTTACAGCAAAATTTGACAGTATTACCTGCTGCCCGTCAGAATAGGGGAAAAATATTATTTCATAAAGCAAGTAATAAATAACTAGAAATTTCTGCTACTTATCAGGAAAAAAACATTCTTGCTCTGCAAGAAATAATCTCACTCTTGTGACGATGTTAGTGCTACAATATTTTTTATTACCATGATGTAGTTCCACTAAGCAACAGAAGATAACTTTTCATCTTCAGATAAAATAGTTAATTGACCTCTTCATCAATCTATGCAAGCGGCTTAGTAAACATTAAAAACGATTTAACAGATATTGTGTATAACCTTTGAAAAAGCTAGCAGCATACTTAGTTATTCTTAAATTCCAGGCCTATGGCCAGGACCTTTGATATGCAAAAGGAAAACAATTTTTAATTGTACTAATATAAGTTGCTAATGGTTGTCCAGTAGCTATCTTCTCCTGTCCTAGCTGATACCATTCCCTACCAGTATGTTTTAATTATCTGCATGAACTGAAATCTTCCTTCCTTCAACACCTCTGAAAATGGTTTGATTAGAATTAAACTTCTTGGGCAGTTTTAGATGTTTTTTCCTCCCATATTTCTTTTGAAATTCAAAGTAAGATATTGTTAAGAATGTCAAAAGTAAACGTTGCACAATTTCTAATATTATTTTTCAGCTTTGCTCATCACAAGTATAAGATGAATAAACTTCTGCTTTGAAAAAAAAAGTCAACTGACAAAAAATGCAGTGTTCAGCGAAATGAAGTCTTTGAATGAAGTTTTGTTTACCGTTTGGGTACTGGCATTTGTTTCTTTGCTGGCCTGCCACAGAGGATTTCTCAGATATATACCATGACTCTTCTGAAGCCCATTAGAATGAAAGGAGACCCAATAGAAGTTACCCCTCTCATTTAATTTTCAGAGAGAACCTTAGTGGGAATTTGGACCTTTTTTATCCAGTTCCTTCTTTGATTTCAATTTTATTCAACTACTTAAGTCTATCAATCTGCCATAGTACAGAAATTCTGCATATTTTTTTTATTTTATTCTCTATGTAGACATAATAGGACTTTTATTTGATGCTTACATCTTTAAAAAGTAAAAACCTATTTCTGCTCAAATCCCTTTTAAGAGAGAAAAAAACCAACAAACAAACCCCTAACCACTCATCAGTTCATCTTCTTATAGATGTTCAGAGCCATATCATGCTGTGAACAACCCTATGTGTCTAATTATATTAAAAACAGTTTTGTGAATTTGAGAAACTGACAGCACAGGAATATTGAACATGGAAGTACTTCAGTTCAACCTTGTTCAGATTTTCTAGTGATTCAGTCAGAAAGAGCAGTCGGTGAATCCTGGTCCATGGATTTATTACTTTTGAAGTTCTTTGCTGGTCCCATGTGAGAGTCTGCCTACTAGCAGGCCTAAGTAGCACTTTCCCAGCCAAATGGTTATTTAAAATACACCGAAAAGCTTTTTTTTTCCCCAGCTGAGTGTGTATTTGTTCATAGACTGGACATACGAAGAACAAATAGTTTTTCTTTGAAGTCTGTGAGATATTCTTCCCTTGAGCCCCATTAATAACTTTGAAATTTTAGCATAGGATTAATTTTCATAAATACAGATTAGCTCAGCATAAATACAGTAATCAATGTTATGTTATGGAAAGTTCCAGCTAGTTTTATACTGAAAGACCTTAGAAATGGAATTTCTGTGGCTGGGTACAGTGTTAGTTTCACTTTACACTAAAATTCAGTTGTCCCTGCCAGTCTGGGTATCCAGATGCACAATTATCTCGAATGTAAGCATCAGTTTTAGAAAACTGGATCTTGTATTTTGGAAACACTTAACTATGGTTTAGATTAAGGACATTATTGATGCAGTGTCTCTACAACTAATGTAGTTGTTCCACATCAGCTAGTCTAAAAAATATATTTGATATAAAGTTGATACTTCTTGACTGAAAATAACACGTTACGAACAGTGTTATAGAGGCGATGACAGAATAGTTTCCTCCAGTAAGTGATTCAAATATACACTGATTATACCTCAGATATCCAAATATTTTGGAAAACCTGCTTCTATTATGTGTTGCATTCCCACCTTTCACATAAAAAAAAAACAACAAAAAAAACCTCAACTAGGAAGTAAATGACATCATAGTAAATGTTTAGCAATGTGTAGATCATTAGTTTTCCACTGACTATCAAACAAGAAAAGCGATTGAGCAATATTCATCATTGCAATAAACCAAATTAAACAAGATGTTTCCTAATGTGCTTTATCATGAATAACAGGAGCGTGTGAAATGATTCAACCCAGGAAGGGAACTTTAGTGCTCTTGCCCCAGGCTTACGTGCCACTGATACCATCTCACTAAATTGATGTTGTTAAACAGCGCAGACTCCTGGGGGGATGCTTACTTGGGTTTAGAGAGTGGTTTATTTTGGTTACAGCTTTTCCTGTTTATAGTCAATTTAAGAGGAGCTGAAATCTATTATTTGTCAATTGGGAGAAGATTGTCCATACTGGAGTCTGTTTCTATTGGTTTAACCAAACAAGGTTATCATCTCAACTCAATATTCAGCTAGAATATAGTGTATAGATAACAAGGTGGATAAATACTGTGAGTTTATGGTACATTTGGACTTGACTGACTTCTGTTCTCTCTTATCTAGGTTTATAAGATCCCCGGTAAATAAGCAGATCTCTTCTTCCATGCTTTTCACTGATAATTTCTACTATTGTTCATTGAATAGTTGCTGTAATTCACAACAGAGTTTGAGGAAGGCACTTTTGTATTTCCCTGTTGTATAACCAGAAATAGCTCCTGGACAAGAGGCTGTGGTGGGGTTTTTCTACTTTTTTTTTTTTTTTTTTTTTTTTTTTAAATTTGTATTTTTAACAGAGAAAGTGACTGGACAAGTGCAGAACTGTCTGATCTTCCTCTTCTTGATATGTTAGTCCTTACACCTGTTGTTCACCCAGGTCCTATTTCTGGTTTCGGTGCTGTACTAGTTTTAAGGGAGTTTGAAGGAAGGTACTAGTTTGTACTAGTTTTAAGGGAGTTTGAAGTCATGAAGGATTGAACAAAATTGACCTTTATTTAAAAAGAAACAAATTTTTAAAAATCCTAATCTCAATCACATATAGAGCAGAGGTTGGCCTGGCCATGAAAATTTTAGGTATGTCAGGGATTTTCTGTACATAACAGGATTTAGGTTTAATTCCAGTTTATGTTAATTTTATCATTTTGTTAATTTATATCTTTGCAGTTTCCAGATACTGATTTAATTTGAGCCTTCTGAGTGAGATACAAATTCTGCTTATTTAATAACTGGTCTCCTGGGACTGTGAGGTGGTTTCTTTTCGTGTTTTGTTTTGTTTTCCCCCCTTTGTCCTTTGATATTCTGACCACTTAAGTCTGGCTCAGCTGTAGCTGAAAAACAAACCAAAAAAGAAATAAATGTCTCCATAGGTGAATGAAACACCATTGCTGGAATGAACAACCCTGCTCATTTTTTAAAATAAAAACTGATCTGAGGATCTAACTGCATTGTAACACAGAGTCTGCAGCAGCATTTTTCATATTTTCATATTTCACTTTACTCGGTGTCTTATGCTGCCTTCAGCTCATGGACAAAGCTGTAGTGAAGGGGCGGTCTTCCTTCCGCACAGGTCTTCAGAAAGCAGGGACCTCAGTCCAGGCGTCTCAGCTGCTGTGCAGTAACAGGACATCCCTTCTTTTCTGGGACCCTGCACATCAAATAGCCTCATGGTGAGTCCACCAAGTGCCTGAGGCACCTGTGGTCTGTGTCTTGGGTGGGGGGAGAGCCAAGGCTCAGAGAGATGTGCTGTTAGCGTGGAGCCAACTCCTTCCTCAGCTGTCACGTGTCACCTTAATACAGCATCAGGTACCACCCTCCCGACACGTTGTCCTGGATTTTAGCTGTGACAGGGCTGGGTTTCCTTTTGGTAGCTAGAACAGTGCTGTGTTTAGATTTCAACTGGGATTTGTTATGAGAGAGACACCGATAACATCCCAGTGTTTGCATTTTTGTCACTGGAAATGAAGGACTTTGTGTTTTGTTTTGTCAGTCTGCAAGAACAAGATCTAGGGGGAACAAGGAATATTTAAATTAATAAGCTAAATTGGCGTTTGGCTTGGCTGGTGGGATATTCCATATCATACAGCGCCATGGTCAGTATATTAATGAGGGGCTGTCCCTCTCTTCCTCTCTCTGGCTTTTGCTCGGGCTCTCACTCTTCCAGGACTGCAGTTTCAGTCGCTCCTCCAGGATCGTTATCTGGGAACGGGCTAGGCTTGGTGGGCAGGTGGTGAGCAATTGCTGTGGGGATCACTCATTTGCATATTTTATTACTACTATTGTTTTTATTTTAATATCATTATTATCTCGAATTTTATGTCAACGATTAAATTTTATCATTATTATCTCGAATTTTATGTCAACGACTATATTTTTCTTATCTCAACCTATGAGTCTCCTTACCCTTGTCCTCCAATTCCTTCCCTTGTTCCCTGGGGGCAAGGAGCGAGCAAACAGCTGTGTTTGGCTGCCAGCCAAGTGAAACCACCACACACTTAAGGACCTCATTGCAGGGTACCTTCTTACTGGTGTACGTTGATGGAATGTTTCTTAGAAAACTGCTATGATGGTAGTGCATGTCTCAAAAAGTCTTTGGTCAGATCTTGCGTCTGTTAAGTTCCCTAAATACACAAACAACGTTGTGTATGTGCTGTGTTTCACTGTGTACTTGTTGGTGTTTTGCTGAATTGGACACTTGATTGTTATGGTACCTGAATTACTGTTGTCCCTTTACATGTTGTCATCATCTTGATCAAGAACAGCAAGTTGAGTGTGTTACCTTCATAAGTTATTGGGGGATACTGCTATGCCTCTTGCTGTAATTGTTTGATGAATAAAGAGGAGCTTTTTTTTCAAGTGCAGTAAATCTCACTAATACCCAAAGCATTAGAATATCAATCTTTTTCCCCCCGATAAATAACATTTGAACTGTAGAATAAAAGATTTTTAGATTAGCAATTTTTATGTTAGCAATTAGCAGTTTAGCCTATCTAGAGGGGTTTTTTCCAGTTTTCATTATGAAAAATTTCCAGAAAATAAAAAAAAAAACTTTCACACGTGTTGGCAAGTTTATGCTGTAGATTGCAAGGATTAATTTCTGTCTTTCCACATGAATTTGGAAGTTTAAAAAAAACCAAAAAACAACCAACAACCCACAAGAAAAAAACCCAAACAAAAAACCCACAGTGAAATTATGGGAAAAGAAATGCTTATAAAGACTACATGTCTGCAAGAAATAATTTTATGATCACAATACTAGGTTTCTCTTATTACTGTTATCTATGAAAAAATGGATACCAGAAATATTTTTTCCCATTTCTTTTCTAATAGGGTCTTTTTTGTTCACCCATCAGTCCAACTGCAACCTCAATCTAACTTCTTTTTTTTTGAGTAAATTGAAATTTAGATGTTTTGATAAAAGCTGTGAAATATTTTACTGTAACAATAGATCAGTTGAGTGATAAGGACTTTTTATTTGAGAATTTTTGTATATAGTGTAATAATATTTAGAAAGAGACAGAAGGCAATAATGACTTATCCAAAGGTGTTAAGAATTAGGTAAAAAAATATTTTATACTATGAAGTGAAAAGTATCAAGTCAAACTTTGTCACTGTATCTAGATGCATATTCTGTATTTATTTTTATAGCTATAGGCATAAGAATTCCTTATAACACAGATATACAATGTTATCATACAGGTTTCCTTTCATATCACTGCTTTGCTTGTATTATCACACACAATTTTCTGCCTGCCTATTTTTGTGTAAGCATGTTTTTTATATGAGGATGGAAGCTGCCTTGATTTCCAGTGCTCTTATTAAATGTATCATAACAATTCTGACCTTATTTTTAAAATTCCTTACATTTGCTGCTTTCTAACCTGACTACAGGAGAGAAATTTTGATCAAGCTCAGTGTTCCAGTGAATGAAACTGTAATCCTTCCTTAATGATAGAAAAAAAAGAAACTAGGGGTGTCTGTGCGGTGTAGTTTTGTGGTGGTTTTGTTGGATTTTTTTTTTTAAGTTCCATCCTTATTTGAAGATCAACCTAGATCCCTAATTTGGGAGTGGAGAGAGAAAAAACTTGCAGTACCTGGTAGCATTGAAGTATAAATATCATTATGAAATTGATGTGTAATATAGGTCATATACATCTTGTCTTTAACACTGCTCAGTCCACACATGCATAATGGATTTTTGTAAAGCAATGTCAATCCATAGGTTGTCTGTGGATCTTGTTTTTTCCTAGTACAGGTATGCACTATCTCAAATATTAAATTTGGGGTTGTCCCTAAAGTAAATCTTTCAAGATAGTTTTGTCTACATGATTTGAAGCAGGCTAGTGGAATACCAACTTGGTTTTGACCCTAGGCAAATTTAGAACCTATTTCTCCATTTGTGTTTTCAGTATTTTCGCTTTCAATAACCCGTTGAAATATAATTAACTTTTTCTTAATAAGAAAAAAAGACTGGAAAAAGCAATATGCAGTGGTTTGTGATCCTGTTATGGTAGGGTTGTTGATAAGAGGGAATTTTTTGTTGTAATTGCTTTATTCTGTTTTTTACTTTTTCATCATAATCAGTTTCATTTTACAGTGTCACTCCCCAACAGTGATGCTATTCTTTAGTCAGTTAAATTACAAATAATTCAAAAATTATAAAAGTTACAGTTAAAAACACATTCTTCCTTATGGATTTGTAGCACTGCAGTGGATAAAGCTAAAGCTACTCTTTAATTCTTGCTTAGCTGTCGGTTCTCGTCGCTATATGTGTAGTGAATTGGTTTCCAAAGTTAAAATGTACACAGTTGTCACTGTAATATGCTTGAAGTATAGTCCAGTGGCCTGTTACACAAACCAGTACACCACCTTGCACCATGATACAATGGCTGTACTCAGAAAGATTTATATTATCTATAGCATGCAGTTACACTTACACAGTTGTGCAGTACCACCACACACTAGGAAATTTTGATCCAGTACATTAATATGGATGAAATAAATATGTGTTAATATTGTATCGTTGTCAGTGTTTACTGGTACAGATAATACTAAATCAAGCTGATTTTCAGCCCGGTGGAACAGGTCAACAGAAAACAGCAGAACAACACTTAATGCTAGTTACACTTATAGATGGTAACCAAATCAAGCAGGAACAAATACATTTATAGATTTTTTTAATACCAAGAAAAGAACAGAGTTGCTCCATATGATGGCTGTTGGTATAAATAATGTAAAAAAAAATATTTCTAAAATTAGTCTGTGATTTTTCTTTACTAAATAAAAGTTGAAGTAAAGTTTTCGGTTTCTATGATGTGGACAACAAGACCTTAGTTCACACCAGCGAAGAGTCTATCCCATGAAGTCTGAATGAGATGCATTGCTATCAGAGCACAGGTTAGAGACTGGTAGCTATCATCTGCAGAACTGAAATACATGTATTGCACTTTCTTTGACAGAAGAACCATTCTGGACTTCCAGCATTGATAATAAATGCTGTAGCTAAGACTAGAGGAAGTTTTAAGATAAAATAATTTTTAGTCTCATGAAATGAAGAAATTAATTGAAGAATGAATGAAGAACCCGTTTTCTAATTATATTCAGTTATAACTGAACCACTTCACATAAAATCGAAGCATTGCATGCAGCATCCTTATAAACAGCCTTTATTAGTTCTGGTAAAATCCACAAGGCAAAAACTGAAGTCACAAAGCGAGTGTTACATGGCACTTGGTACTGGTAGTAGGATGAAGTGCGATCTCCTTAGTCTATCTTGTTTCTTCCAAGGTGACATTAAGATGTTTCACTCAGGCCAAGCAAAGTAGCTTGAACTGCTGCTCTCTGCACTGTTGTTGACTATCCTGCACTGTTTTTAATTAAAGAGTATTTATTCTAGTTAGTGACTTACACCAGCTAACTTAAAATCAAACAGCTATTCCTCTTTCTTCTTAGTGCTCCATGGAAAAACACAGGCATGGAAATGATCCTGAAATACTTTGTTCAAGCAAAAAAATGGTGGAGATGTGCAGGAATCACTGTCTTTTCAGGTTGATTTTGTTATTTCTTTATTTTTAAAGTTGTAAGTAGTTTTATTAAGTAAATAACTATGAATTTTTGTTGGTTTTACTGTGTAAACTACAGCTAAATTTACTAGATTCCATATTCACCTTTTGGCTTATCTTGTCAGGAGCATGTTTGCAGATGTGTTCTCAGAAAGGAAAATGAGTGGCTTGGCCCAGTCATCCCTCTGCCTCTGACTTCCTTTACTGCAATTAAAATGGTTGGTTTTTAATCTTTGGAGCTTTTGAGGCCTAAACATGGTGTAGCAATAACAAAGTAAAAAAATGTGATATTTTCTTTGAGTCTGTAAATCAACTGGTTTTTCTTCTGATTGAAGAGAGAAATCAGTAGAGAGGAAAAAGTAGTAGGGGAAAAAAAAGATTATACTACCTTGCCCTAGCATCTTGTCAAGAAAAGTTCCTTATATTTTCCACTGTTCAGGTTAGAAAATTATGAGTCTGATTTTTTAATCCCCAGTTCACAGCAGCAAAACACCAGGTACTTGTTTCTAGCATCTGTTTGTCATAAAGTAAGGTATACCCTAAAGAGACACTCTTCATAAACACTGAGCACCAGAAATACTGTTTGTATTAAATTGGACCACATGAATAATACAGAAGTCATGAATTTAAATTATTACTGGCATTTGGAGAAAATGGCAGTATTTCAACCATTAAATAACAAGTTTGCTTTATTTTGGGAAACGGAAAGTTATTAAGTTGTAAATCATATTGACTCTACGGCTCAGATATATTTCTGGTTCTCAAACCATCCAGACATATCTCAGCAGTACTGTGCTACGTTACAGTTGTTTCCTCAATGGTCTTCAGCTCACTTCAGTGAGATACTTGAGTGACAGCCATACTATAATGACATTATTTTATCATACTAGGTCTAGGTGCCACTGTTTGTGGAGCCAAAGTGTCGTGGAGTTTGAGGTGGATTTGTCAAACCCATGTTGTCTTTGACGCTTCTGCAGTCCCTTAACTGGTTGTGTCAGAACAGCTATTTAAGGCTAACAAGTACAATACAATAAGTAATATTTTCACAGGAACGTTTTCTCCCTGATCTTTGAGTTTGATCTGTTTACGTATCCTGAACAAGGTAAGACTAAAGCTTTACCAGACAATGACCTACATGCATAAATAAATATCTTTGGAGTCTTCAGTGCTCATGGGTTTCCTTTCCTACTCCTGTTCCTCCTTCATCCCTTGGCCTGCTTTCTAGCTCGTGAAATTAAGTTGAGGTGGGTTGGAAAAATAAGCATTGAAACAAGTAACGGCTTGTTGATGGGGTCTGTAAGGGGCTTATGTCAGAATGCAGAGGAGAATGGGCTTCATTCAGATAACTTTGGCATGGGAAACCAAAAGTTTCCCTTCTCTGCTTTAAGAAAGGTGTCCTGAATAATCTTGAGAGAAATTGTTTAGTCTTTCCAGGACTTTGCTTTGCAAAGTAGAGATGCTGTATTTGCATGAGTGCCAAAAATAAATACAAGAACTTTCAGTCTGAGGAGTCTCTTCAGATCATATTGTTTGGTGGAAAATAAACTGGTTGTAGTGTAGAATAGAAGCAAGAAGCTTCTTTGGACTTTTCATCAGGTTTCTTATTGTTGCTTCAGTTGTTACTTCAAAAGGGGAAACTTAGGAAAACATAAAAAGGTCTTGTTGGAGAAGTCACCTGCACTGAAAAGCTCAGAGATTTGAATATGTAGGGGTTTCACAGTTCTCTATCAGAAAAGACATCAGAAACCAGAATACTAAGCAGTGGAAAATGCAGATATAGAAGAGTTGCAAATCCAGCATGACAAAAATAAGCTCCGAGGGGAAAACATCTTTGGAGAGTGGAAGAAGCACTGAGCAGCACAGGAGGCTGCATGCTAGAGCTCAGGCTATGTACAGATAAGATTTGATAAAAGTCAAGCTGACTTAGACCTTGTGAAAGAAGTCAAAGCAAATAGGAAAAAGGTTTTTCAGCTATACACATAAAAAGGGACTAAAGCCTTCTAGGTTGTAGGATGGGATTAGATAAAGAGTAAAAATGGCAAAATAAATAATAGCTTCACAATCTGTAAGGATGATTGAGCTGAATGTGGGTTTAAAAACAGGTATGAAAAAGGAAGAAAGGGAATGAAGGCTGAGATGGAGAATATTTTACTATAGGCATTTATGACCTTGAAGTAATAAAAAGAAAAT
>NW_010314540.1:9888-10507 GCF_000700745.2 Antrostomus carolinensis | reverse complement strand
GTACAAACTCTTAAGGTTTTTGTTCTTGTTGGTGGTGGTTTTTTTTAAGGATTGAAAACATTCATTTCTGTTATACAGACTGCTACTTTTGGGGAAAGCTGAGATGAAAAACTGAGGTGGAGTAGGCACTTAGAGTACTTCTGAGCTGCCACCACTGGGGTCTGTCTGTGGGACAGGAAAATACAAATTGAGGCTGAACAGAAGCTATTGTTCCTGCAGAGACAGGACGGTTGTTGCCATTACATGAGCCACGTTGCAGAAGACACCTGTAATACTGCATATAGTTCTGGTCACCTGTGCTCCAGGAACATCATAAACCCAAGTGGAGATAGGAGAAGTACTACAAAGATGATGAAGGAAGATGGCTTTTGGAGAACTTGTCCAGGAAGTGGAAATTAGAAAAGCTGTTTTTCTTCTAGTAAGTAGAAGAAGTAAAACAGAATCTGAGAGAGGTTACTCTGTAATGGAGCATGAAAATAAGAAACATCACTGCTTCAGAGGTTACTATGCAGGGTGAAACTCTGGCATCGTTATAAAGTTTTTGGTTTTGAGTCAGAGGGGGAGGAGAGGAAGTTAATCCTCTCCTGTTATTACCAAATAAGCTATCACAGGGATTTTT
>NW_010314540.1:0-9823 GCF_000700745.2 Antrostomus carolinensis | reverse complement strand
TCATAGAATCATAGAATCATAGAATGGTTTGGATTGGAAGGGACCTTAAAGATCATCTAGTTCCAACCCCCATGCCATCAACAGGGACACCTTCCACTAGACCAGGTTGCTCAAAGCCTCATCCAGACTGGCCTGGAACACTTCCAGGGAGGGGGCATCCACAACTTCCTTGGGCAACCTGTTCCAGTGTCTGACCACGCTCACAGTGAAAAACTTCTTCCTAATATCTAATCGAAACCTCCCCTCTTTCAATTTAAACCCATTTCCCCTTGTCTTGTCATTATTTGCCCTTATGAAAAGTCCCTCCCCAGCTTTCTTGTAGCCCCTTCAGGTATTGGAAGGCCACTATAAGATCTCCCCGGAGCCTTCTCTTCTCCAGGCTGAACAGCCCCAACTCTTTCAGCCTGTCTTCATAGGAGAGCATTTTCTACTGTGAAGAGTGTTTTTATTTAAGGAAGGCAAGAATTCTCACATTGCCAAAATAATTTGCCCATTACCCTTTCCTCCCTCATACATGCCTGAAATTCTTCTAACTTTTGAAACATAATGGTTGAAAAATTAACTTTTAAAAGTTGTAATATGCTTTGCTCTGTCAAATAGATTTGTATCATCCACACGAAGACAACAAGATGATTTGGGTTGTTCCTCCGCAAAGTGGGAGATAAAATGGAAATACATAATAGCTGTTTAGGCTAATTAAATGAAAGCAATAGCAAGACAGACACAGTTTAGATTAAGACACTTCTCAGGAAATAAAATTAAAAATAGTTAACAGTTAAAAAGGTTAAAGCTCCCTTTTGGTGTCCCATGATATAAAATATTGCTAAAGCCCCACTCCTTAGCTTTCTTGTGCCACTTTTCAATTAATCTTCTCTTCACAGAAATAAACATTTTAGTAAACATATACAATAACACCAATCACTGATGGTAATTACTCTAAGTAAAATAGCTATTTTTACTGCAGCAAATATATAATGACAATTTTAATTATGTAAACTCTAATGCCTTAATGATTTTAGCCCATTTTCCATGTTTGGACATGAAAGCTGGCTCCATATTTTTGCTGTTACCAAAGTTACAAGAAGATATTATTGGGCTTTAAATGTTTATTGTCATCTTAGCAAAGTGGCTTTTATTTTTTGTTTATGTTCTAAAAGCTTGGCACGGTAGTGGCAATCCACACACTAATGGCTAATCTGGGTTTATGCCAAAAGAACAAGCGCAGAAAAAAACATCTGAAAAGTAAATGCCAAATTAGTCCCTGATGTAACCCTTTTGCCTCAGTGCATTTACACTAGAGAATACATTTTTCACAATGTGCATCCTTTTATAATCCATTATCTTCTAAGGGGGCTTGCATATGTTGGGACAACTGAGCACACTGGGTTCAGCCATTGCCTTTCAACCCGAAAAAATCCCAAGTAGTGCTGCCAGTTGTGACCTGTGTGCCGTACTATTCAAAATAGCCAAACACACTCAATCTCCCCTTGAGAAGTCTAAATGAATTACAACTTTACAACTGAGTTTAGCGTGTTATAACTTCTTCTTGAATGCCATATAACCCTAAAGTAGTAGGCAAATCCTGAGAAAGTCAAAATAATATGTATGGTAACACTGGTGATTTTTTAGGTTGTTTTGGGTTGTTTGATTTGTTGGTTTGGTTTTTTTTTTAATACTAAATGCTTCCATTTTGATACTTGCTCTATTTAAGTTTTTATTTATTTTTTTTAACCTGTTAGAATGCTTACTATTCCCACAAAATAGGAGAGTTGTTTTCTTGGAGAGAATAGACAAGGTTATTTATACTTGCTGTGAACTCAGTCCTGTCCCATAGAGAATAGAAGAGTGCCTTTGCTCCTACTGCAGGGTTTTGATTTCATCATGCTCATCACCCTTGGCAAAAGGAGGAAAAAGAGGGGGGTTTTCAACCTCCATACAGGGAAGTTTTTGAAAAATTAGAAAAAGTATTCTCTCTTGATGATAATCTGCAGACAAAGAAAGTTGCTAGAGGCTAAGGCACCCACCTGAATAATCCGTCATTAATAATTTGATTAAAACACAGTGGGACCCAATGCCTCACATAAGATGAATGACAATAGAAAGTACCTTGGACTTTTTTTTTTCCCCTCCCTCCCTCCTTTCCATTGTATTCTTTCTGTCTTCAGGAGTGTAATTTCTCCATGACTTCCCTCACCTAGTCAGATGTATTAAGTGTAGTGTGAGAAAACTCTTGGTGGTTCTCTATCTACACGGGCTTTTCCCCACTGGTAGCAGTTAGCCATGATAACCAAATAACTCTGTTCAGATCTCTGTTCACTGCTTGTGGACACGGTGCTTCCATGGCCAGGTGCAGTCTGTTAGATTTCTGGCAATCTCTTCTTTTTTTCTCTATCTTCCTAGTCTGCTTTTGATAAATTTTATCAGTAGCACTATCATTTCTAAACAGGGGCACCAGTAGTAACTGGCCAAATGTAATATTCACGTTCACTGTTTCTGTTTTCTGTCTCTGTTACTGATTACTGCAATCACGCTTATACATTATCTCTCAAAACAATTTTATCCAGTCATAGCCTAATCTTAATCCATCAAAAACCTGACCACATTCCTGTCTGGGTGTGCAATCATCCCTGTGTGATTTGTTTTTTTGTTGAGCGTTGCTACTGTTACTTAAAGAGTTTTTGTGGTCTCCCCATCATTCAGTGGAGATCATGATATCATGTATGTCTTGAGCTCTGTATTCTTTGTGGGTTGATGAGCATTTCAGCTGATCGATGCTGTTATTTTCCCTGTGTAAGTGAATGACATTTGTTCTGAATTCAGAGCCTTCATAGTGTGCAAAAGATTTTCATTGGAGATGTCTGCAGTTACCATCTGGTTCAAATGCCATTATAAACTCGGATTTCCACAGTGGTTCTAATAATTCATCAGGTCTATACCTGTACCTCTTGGGGAATGAGATCGCATTTATTCTCTGGATATTTATACATAAACCAGTGACCTGCATGGTTTGGAATCCATCATTACATCTTTTTTCCAATGGCTCTGTGACACTATTATCCCTTGTTTGAATTTTTTTTTTTTTCCAGTTTAATTCAGCTTTTTCAAAATAGCAAACATTTGATAAGATATGGTCAAGATGATGGTTGAATGCAAATTGTTTCTTGTTTTCCACAGACTCCATGAAAATATCCTGGATTGTTTCCTATTACCTTTTCCAGTTGTGTTGGTTTTGAGTGCTTTACCTGCTCCCTTGCTAGCGGTGATGTTCTTGAGTGTTGGGTTTGTGTGGTATGGTTTTAGTAGTGGGGTAGGGCCTGGAGGGGCAGCTCCTGTGAGGAGCTGCTAGAAGCTTTCCCAGCTCTAAGTTAGACCTGCCTACATCTTAGGCTGAGCCCATCAGTGATGGTGGAAGCACTTCTGTAATAACATAAATTGGATTAACACTAGAAGAGAGACATCTTTTCAGGCTGATGTTTCTGTAATGACAAAGATTGCATGTTCTTTCTTTGAGCATTTGGCCCTCAACTGTCTACAGTAATGTCTCAACTGTTTTACAACTCGCAGGTCTCTCTAGAACCATTTGCTTTGTAATGGTTCATAATTCCAAAGTCATAACCTCAGACTTTTTTTAGTACCATTTATCATGACATTGATTTATTTTTAAATTATTATTTATATTTTTCCTAAATTATTTCAGTACCTCAGTATGTAACTCTGGCCTCCAACACTGCAGGTCTCTCGATGCTCTCTCACACTGTGTTCTCAAAAATCAGCTGTACTTGGTATATACCTGATAATAGTTCCTGAAATTTTCCCTTTCCATTTCAGTTGCATTTGAAAAGGTTTTCCTATCATGCCTAAGATTTTTATTTTCTTATTCTCTTTGTTAGATCAGAGGAATATACTATCACACTTGCTACTCAAGTGTAGTTGTCCTTCTAACAGTGTGCAAAGATTGACATGTCTGCCAGGTGCCTCAGTTCACTCTCCTCTTTCTCCTCGGCAGTTCTTCTGTGTGTTGGCTCATGCCTGGTGATGGTAGGGCCTGCAAAGGAAATGCTTCTTTCCACCGCATCTTCTGTCAGCTACTTTCAGTTTTCTGATCACTTGTCTCTGAGCAAAAGCAACTGACCGTCTTTGATCTGGCTGACTGCTCACCTTTCTTTTCCTGGTAATGTATTGGTAGATAAACCTGTGTGGATCTTGGGAAGCAGTTTGGGGAATGTCTGGTTTTGCCAATGTGAGAACTAGTCTGTCAACAGTTTCATGGTTGTCTTCCACAGATCTCACTTACTGGAGTTGGGTTTTTTTTTGTTACCTAGTAAAACGAGTCAACTTTCCCTAGTTATTCTGTAGATGTTTTTCTTTTCCTTGAACCATCACTGCATCATGGAATTTAGGCTATTTTTCAATCTTCTAGAAAAAAAACTTAGAAGTAAATGTATGTCTACTCTTTTCAGTCACTGAAAACACACATAAAAAAAAAATAATCCATTACCTTCAGACACAGTTGGCACTGCATCCATGCATAACACTCATGTTAGTCTTGGATGACTCTGAGATCTTGTGCGGGCACTCAGAGTAAAACAATAACTGTGCTCTTTGGTTCTCAGTATTTCTGTTCTCCTGGAACATTAGTTCATGGATGTAGGAAGTTTTTTTATTTTTTTTTTCCTTAGTAAAATGTAGAAGAATTTTGTTTATCAATCTAGGAAGAGATGTGGGAGAAATGAGGATGGACTGCTGTGAAATGATTTGGTTTCAGTCAGAATTAAACTGAATCACACATTTCTAGCTTATGTCCAAAGCCATAGGCACTTGATGGGATGCTCTAAATCTTGACTGGAAATAAGTCTGTTGGAGTGAACTGGAGTGGCTCAGCACACAGGCTAGTTGTACCATTGAAGTACACCCCAAGTACTGTTGACTGTCAAATTTTTAATAAAATAGTTCCTGATCATAGAATCATAGAATGGTTTGGGTTGGAAGGGACCTTAAAGATCTTTTTTATCTTGCTGTGAAAAAAAATCTGTGGGCCTAACTAATGTGAGGAAGCATACTGCTGCTCTGAGAGGAAAAAACAGAGCTAAGTTGAAAAACGGAGTTCCATTTTCTTGTAATGATTTCATTGTCCAGAAATTTACCAGTAATTATTTCTGTAAGTCTTGAACAAGATTTATTTATTTATTTATTTTAATCAGAGAACACATAGGGAATGAGGGGGAAGAGCACTGTGGCTTCTCTGACAATTTGATTGTACATTAAGCTGAGATATTAATTCTTAAGAAAGCAACAGGTCCTCTAGATAGCTTTATTGTTAGAGGTTCCCACAGTTTAACAGTGCAGAAAAAAAAATAGGAAATGAATTATGATAGGATTTTTCTTTTATCATTTTAACAAACTTCTCTGGGGTACATCAGTAATCCACTCCACAACTTCTCCCACCCCCTCATCCCTTCAAATCCGTGTATTCCACACTGACTGGTGTAACATATGAAGAATGATACTACAAAGAGACTCAGAAATATGTAAAGATCCCTGTGCCTTCCTTGAATATGTTAAAACAGTCAACAAAAACATGGTAATTTCAACTGCAGTTCATTTGATCTAATATTAAATTAGCTGCTCTTGGGATATCCGCTTTTTAATCAGTCAGAACACATTTGTATGCTCACATTTTTCTATGGGCTTCATTGAGAGTTCAGGAATTGAACAGAACTGCTTCAAGTAGAGATGAGAGGCTTCCCCTCCTTCTCTCCCAGATCATTTTGACCTTGTGATATTTTGGGCATCAAAAGGATGAAACCTACTTTGCTGTTTAGAACCAGGGCCATCACTGATATCAGCTCTCCAATACAGGGATGAAAAGTCCATTATTTCTCCAGAATGCACTGAGTCAAGCATATCAGAACCAGAATAAAGTCTATGAGATGTAAAATTCTTAGAAAGAGGCAAAGATAAGGTGAAATTTATTCTGAGATCAAACCCATATGAGAAAAGTAGAGGAGCAGTTAATGACAAAACAAGGGGAAATGGTTTAAACTGAAAGAGGGGAGGTTTAGATTAGATATTAGGAAGAAGTTTTTCACTGTGAGGGTGGTCAGACACTGGAACAGGTTGCCCAAGGAAGTTGTGGATGC
This sequence comes from Antrostomus carolinensis, assembly GCF_000700745.2. Lineage (NCBI taxonomy): Eukaryota > Metazoa > Chordata > Aves > Caprimulgiformes > Caprimulgidae > Antrostomus > Antrostomus carolinensis. The sequence continues at coordinate 3,683 of NW_010314540.1, read as the reverse complement.
CCCCTCCCTGGAAGTGTTGAAGGCCAGGCTGGATGAGGCTTTGAGCAACCTGGTCTAGTGGAAGGTGTCCCTGCTGATGGCAGGGGGATTGGAACTGGATGATCTTTAAGGCCCCTTCCAATCCAAACCATTCTACGATTCTATGATATGTAATTGGGAGATTTTTTCTTTTAATTTAACAATCAGTTTTATAACTCTGTAAAATATATGGTGCATTTCATTGAGCTTGCATGAAACCCTGATAGAAGTGAAGAGGCTCTAAGAAAGAACAGAAATACATTAGCATGGGTCATCTTGCAAGACCAGAACCTTTATGGTAGTGGAGGTTGCTAGTCATACTGCTGTGTTCTTGTAATTTAATTTTTTGGTGTGAGGTCTAGAAAAAAGAAAATATGTTATGGACCTTTTTATTTAAAAAAGAACCCAAAACACAAATAAACTAAAACCCACTGGAATTAAAAAAAAAAAAAAAAAAGCCCCTTGAGTCCATTAAATTCATTGCATGTAATTCTAAAAGAAATAGCTTTGGATTAGCTGGCAATTGAAAATCCCGTAGGATTGAGTTAACTCGTATACATCCTACCCAAGAGAAAACAAAATTGTCACATACTTTGCTTAAGGTGTGGGAGGAAAAAATCAAATCAAATAGCATTTTACAAGTGCATGTAATAACTTGAATTTAAAACAAGATATGTATTATTCAAGTAATTCTAAGCATGGTATAGTAAATTTTTCATGAAGGTTAAGAAAAAAAATGACAGAAATATTTAAACTGAGTGTTTTTGATGCTGAACTTGAAAGTAGGAGATTTAATAGAACTTTTTTTAATATGACGAGTCTCAGATAACATCGTATTTGGCAAAGTGCTTTATTGGTTTTTGGATTAGACTTTTTTCATAAATTTTTCTCTTCAAACTAATAAAATTCATGTAGCTGTCAGTTTGGATTTGATCCCTATTTTGTTTTGCCTCAACAGTATAATCTCAATCAGTCTAACTTATTTTTATGCTGCATTTACAGGGTATAAATATGACAAATCACTCATGTCTTGGTGCTGGTATTTTATCAAAAGTTTGAATGAATATCAAGGCTGAGGACAACAGAGAAAGATGAGGATCAGAACAACAGCTGTGTGACAACCCAGGCTGGACAGATTCTTCCTTTACAGCACTACTCAATAGGACGTTGTGTTAACTGTCCCGTACAAATCAGCTTTGCACTGGCATAGTACCTCCTCATTTGTTCTGAGCAAAGGTAGCAAAGTCCATGGGGAGGATGGACAATGGGGTATTGCTTATGGAATTGGTGAGGTCTTTGCTTTAACCCTCACCTTGTTTCTGACTTGTGTCATTTCTGATGCCATCTTTGCACCTTCTTTTAATGTTGGTTTCCTTCCTGACTTGTGACTACTGGCAAAAAGGGTGGTGGTGGTGGTCTTGAGATATATCAGGAATTAACCATATTGCCTAAGCTAAAAGCAGAAAAACTCTCTATAAACACATTTACTGAGTGCTTTCTGTTAGATCAGTTTTATATAAATTTTAAGCACTTAGGAGAAGGAACTGTTTTTTCACCATGTTTTCATGCAGCATGAGGTCCAAATCTCAGGTGAGACATCTAGGTGCCAATGCAGATTGCTATAATAAGAAGAATTAATCTTTGATAGCTTGAGAAATGTGAGTTTGCTTTCCTAGGAATTTCTATGCTTGTTTTTTACTTTTTTCCTAAAATAGGCTTTACCTCAACTTTCTGATTCAATAGTCTTTTATTTCTGGCATGTAAGATGGTGTTGAGAAGAAAGAAATCCCCTGAGCATCATTTGTTGACCGGGCAAAATCTTTCAAGGGGAAGAAGTTGCAGAGAAGCATTTTTCAGTTACAGTTTCTGAGTCTCTGACTTGTAATGACTCACAAGCAGGCAGGAATGTTAGCAGTGAATTTGACCTCTGAGAGTCCATCTCACGTGGCATTTGAGATGATTAGAGAATTAGGAGGAGGGATTAATGTGAAATATCAGGCACAGGAACATCTTGTGCCAAAGTTGGAGGATCAAATATCAACCTTTGGAAAGGAATTGCAAGCAGTGAATCAGAATGATAATGGTCTAAATGAGAAGGCTGAAAGGGCTAGGCATTTATCTGTAGTGTTGGTAAAGGGTGCTGTAGGCCTTCACAGGAAAATGGAAGTGATAGAAAATCAAATTAAAATTAAGAATTTGAGGTTGCTTGGCATGAAAATGTAACTGAATGTAACTGAAACTAGGGACATGATGTAGGAGTTGCTTGAACTCTGCATTTCAGCTGCTATTGATGAGGCATACAAGTTTACTGTGTTCCTCAAAAACTTTTTTCCACTGTTATAATAACTGTATGTGACAGTGGTGAAGTTCTTAATGCAACTGTTATTTCTTCAGAAGACAATGAAGTAGTCCTGATGCACATGAAGAGTATAGGACAAGAAAACCACTATTATTGCATTAGGAAGAAATACATATTATCCTCACATAAACATCTGGGGAAGTACAATCTGCATCTAAAGACTAAAACAGTTTCTCACCAGTTCTTGGGTTTTGATTGTTAAATTGACAAGCTTTCATTTCAGCTTCTTCCTATAATGTACATCTGTGAGCCTCTAAAAAGAAAATATAAAGCTCTTCCTTTACAGATTTTCCTTGGAGGAATATATTTAGAGCCTTCTCTCAACCATCTCTTTTGCCAGTAAATTCTTCTATATTATAATATCTTGTTGGAGACTCAGCAAGTGTGTTTGTAATTGCTGATCTTTTTCCAAAATGTGTGAAACATGTGAGAAGCAGATAGTGCTAACTGCTGAATGCGTGTAATCCCAGAGCTCCATTGATAAAGACGCTATCCAGATACATCCCTTTTCATATAGAGATTGGAGTATAGCTGGACATGGAAGCTACTGCATTGTTTATGCAATGTTTTCTTTAAAACCAAAAGTGCTTTAACCTAAACTTTCATTATCATATGATGTTTTTTTGACATCACTTATTTTACTTCACTGAAAGTGAAGACTTGCCAAGAAGTGAGACCGAGGAGTTAAAAAAAATCTAAAAGCACCACTGCTAGATTTCTCAGAAGGAAGTAAATAGGGACCAAAAAAGTTATAGATTATAAACAGCAAATAACATGTCAGTGAGAGGAAGAAGTTCTAGAGATAAATTTTCTGGGTGTGTGGAATGGAGGAGCAGTCAATACATGTAAAGTGAGGGTAACGATATCAAGACACGTACAAAATGAAGAGTACGGACATTTCAGTGCTTCTACATTATAAATAGTTCATGGCAGTAGTGAATATGTGGTGTAGTATTCAGGCTCATTTCTTAAAAATCCTCACTTCTTACAAGTAAAGAATCTCTAGTGTACCACCGGGGAAAGTGGTACCTTATCCAATGCCATTTGGTTCATGTTCGATCATGTATATGTGACTAATGAACTTCAACTGAATTTTGTAGTCAAGTCTTGAGAAGTTCTCCCTTCCCCTTCTCTCTCTTTACCCATACAATATGTATATATTGCTTTATGGCTAAAGCAACTGATGTCTAAGGCTAAAGCAACTGATATAATCTACCTGGACTTGTGCAAGGCATTTGACACTGTCCCACATGACATCCTTGTCTCTAAATTCGGAACACGTGGGTTTGATGGATGGACCACTCGA
>NW_010314539.1:18726-21207 GCF_000700745.2 Antrostomus carolinensis | reverse complement strand
ATATATATAAATTTTTTTTTTTTTTTTAAATCATTCTGTTCCCTATCTTCCCCCACTCTCCTCCATTTCATGATTTGGCAACAGGGTCATCACATGGGATGAATTTTTCTTGGAGGAGACAGTGAGTGTAAAAGCAAATACTGCCGTTCAGAGCACGTAGTGAGAAAAAAAAAAAAAAACACAACTTCTCAACGAGCCCCTGAATGAATCCAGGGCCTCTCTGTGTGGGGAACCAGACATCCAGCTCCAAAATAACGGCGAGGAACTCAATCTAGATGTGGTAAAATCGCACGGACAGTGCAGAGCGGTTGTGTCATGTGTCCCCTCCCCGCCATTAAGCTGACAAAAATCTTGTTGAAACATTGGTTCACAGCAGCACAGAAACCATCAGCTGCAAAACTGATGCATGGAGAACAAAGCTACATAGATAATATTTTTTATGGCTCGTAACTATCCCGTCATTCACAGGAACGACTGGGCCCCGAGGGAGTCGGTAGGTCACGTGGATTGGAGAAGCCCAAATTCATTGCACAGCTCAAGAGATGGCATCCAAACAAACACCAAGGTGGGAATCTCCAAATACAGCACCCCAGACGTGGTAACAACCCTTCAAAGACAGCCCAAGGCTTCCTCCGACCAGAAATCAGGCTCCTGCTGAGGATTCTGACACACCCGTCCCTCCACTCACGTTATACAGGGTTAACGCTTGGAAGAGTTTCTTCCAATATTTAAAAAGTTACAATACTTTGTGTTTTTATAGAAAAAAAAAAAGAGTCACGGTATAGAAGGTTGAAATAAAAGCCACCTTATGAGTTTGGAAGGGCTGTCTGTAATCCAGACAGGAATCCCTCCAACCAACCCAGCGTGCAGAACGAAAACCACTCGCCAGTAGCTCCGGGAACACGGGGCCCTTCGGTCAATGAGCGCAGCTGCTCCCGCAGCATGATGCCTCCAGGCAAACAGTCCCTCACTGCCAGCACCGCACAGAGGAGGTGCCCAAATCCACCACACCTGGCTGTCCCGCAGGCTGTCAGGCAGAGTTTTGCCTCCAGAAGGTAGGAAGTGTTTAAAAAGTTCATCAGTCTTTGAAAAAAAAAAAAAACAAAAAAAAAGACTTAGGTTTTTTTTTCCTTTACACATGGATATTATATAGAGTTATAATTTGCTTCCCTTAGGGCTTCTTTTATTCTGAAAAAGAAGGGAATATGTTCAACTCTGGAAATTCTTCATTGTTGTAGTTGGGTCCTTGGTCTCCCAGCATTGTCAGCATGTCCTGTGAGGATACAAGGAGAGAGTTGTTATCTGGACTGGAACATCACGCTGGTAATTCAGTCGTGGAGTTTGCCAGAGCAGATACTGCAGCCCAAGATGGTCCCAAAGGCCATCAGGTTTGGGCCCAATGCTGCAAGAAAGCAGCAAATTAAGTCACAAGCAGTGACTGAAAACAGGGAGCAGCAATTCCCAGGAAGAATATGAACTCTTCATATTCACATCCTTCATACTCTTCTCCCAGGAAGAATATGAATATGAAGAGTTATTTTCACTTCGTTAGACTGGGGACAGGGGGTGTTTGGCTTTTTTGTTATTAATTAGAGCTAGAAGAGTTAATTCAACTGAGGAATAGGTAGTTTCACACAGATCCTGCAATGGACCAAGACACAAAGCCAGTCCAGCCAAGGCCCTTCTGCCCTCTCCTTCCCATTTTTAGCTCCAACTCACAATTTTGAGACCTCACCCAATATTATGAGCTACAGGGACAACAAGCCCTCGGTGTTTCAGCCACCTGCCCACACTTGGGAAGTGAAGACTCTTCATTCTCACAAGGTTGGCCCACACCAGTCCTTACTGGGGAGGTTAAAAAAAAAGCACCGTCTTACTGAGAAGACCTCAGGCTGGTTTGGCTGAGGCTGCTGCACGTGTTGTTCCCCGGACGCTGAGCCGTGGTGCTGTCCTTGCCACTGCGGCCACATCCCCACGCCTTCAGCTGCCCTCGTCTGGAACGGGGCAGGGGTCTGCGCTGCCTCCGTGCCTGGTCAACAGAGAATGAGTCAGTAAAGGTTTCCTGGTGAGGGGTTCTGCTTTCTAGGATCCTTTAACAGGAGTGGGACGTGCACAAGTCATTTGGTGGTGTCTACTGGGAACAGCGTGGGATTCCCTCCCCCCCCTCCAGGAAAAGCCACTATGTCACATGCATTAAGGTATTTGTCAATACATCTGTGGGGCAGAACAAGAATGCAGGGGAGTCGCAGAGGAGTTTGTTTCCCCCCCAGTCAGCCTTAAAATGGTTCAAAATTCATCTCAGTGGGACAGTGGTTAAAGGTGACAAGACAAAGGCAGTGTTAGCCAAAGCAACAAGGAAACGATGGAGATCGTTATCACACCAAGGCCATATCCAGCTGATCATAGAATCATAGAATGGTTTGGGTTGGAAGGGACCTTAAAGCTCATCCAGTCCCAACCCCCCTGCCAGCAGCAGGGACC
>NW_010314539.1:0-18253 GCF_000700745.2 Antrostomus carolinensis | reverse complement strand
AACCTCCCCTGAACTCCAAGCCATACTCACTGAAGCTTGTGCCACGGCCAGCAAGGTTCGGGTAAGCAGCCCCCGTAGGGGAAGCTGTAGAGCCAGGCGCTGTCATGGGGCTGAAGGAGGACGAGGTGCCTTGGAATGTCCCCATGCTGAAGGAAGGGGGCCGAGTCTTCACTGTCTGGGATGCCACTTGCTGTAAGAGAGCAAGAAATGGGAGAGGAAGAAGAGAGACACATTTATTCTGAAGCTTGTCTTAACCAGGCTGAGAGTTGCTGTACTGGTCCCAAAGGAGGAAGCACACGGGGACACAGCCAGCTCCATCACTCAGCCAGAGCTAAAGCAGGTTGATTCATGATGGTGAGAAGGGTCTGTGATGCAGCAGGGACTTGGGTTTTGCTACCTGGGGTGTGAACGCCGGCCGTGTCCCTGGAGCCCAGTTGGTTCCGCTGACCTGAGCTGGGTTGGAGTGGCGTGAAATCTGTGCTAAGATCCGGCCTGCTGACGAGGGCTGCTGCTGAATAATGTTCACAGGAGGTACCATGCTGCTGCTCCTGGAAGACACAAGAGGCACTCTTTGGACACTGGGTATCACATTCAGGACATAGAGACACAAAAACCATCTGTGCAAGTTACTGGTGAGGGAAAAGGAGCACAGAAGTGGGGGGTAGTTTTGCTCACATGCCAGTGCCCGTCACGTTGCCCCGCTGTGGACACAACTGGCAGGAGCTGCTGAGTTTGTGGACAGGTTATCTCTCACCCAGCTCAGTCTAAACACTCTCTGAAGCACAGCTATCCCACAGACAAGCTTCAGCAAGCAAGAGAGCAGAGGGATATCAGGGAATCGAGGCAGTAGCTTGGGCAGGGGAAGATAAGGGTGAGGACCATCACAGCAGAAGAAGGGCTATGGTGACTCTGCACACAGCCTCAAAGCTCCTGCACCTCTGACCAGGAGCAAAGCAGCATGAGGCAGGAGAGCAGGAGCCCTCTTCTCCCCCACCCCTCGAAGAAATTGATGCCTGGATGTGCTCCCCTTGTATTTTCTGTGCACACTGTACAGGAACACATTTATGGACAATCTCTGCCATGCAGAGAGGGGCTGGAAACACTCAGCTGGTGCAGAAGGACACACAGACAGAATAGGAACAACTGCAGGACAAGAAAAAATGAAGAAGAGGCCATTCAAAGTGCAGCACAGGAAGCCTCACCTGAAGTTCTCAGCAGGTCGTGATGGGGTGAAAGTGTTTCCCTGGCTGAAGAGGGGCTGGTTGGCAGGCACTGTGCTGGCAGGAATGGCTTTGTTCTGGTCTGTGGAGAGAGGATGACTCATGTTAGTGCTGTGAAAGTCTCAGCAGCAGGAACAGGGACAGAGAACCAGTTGCAAGAGATGTGCCTATGTGAAGGAAGACTGTTTTGAGACAAAGCATTAAACATGACTGTTCCTTATCCAGACATGGACTCCAGATGGTTTTGTAAAAGCCTGTTAATTTGATTTCCTCTCCATTTTCTAATACACTTTGCATTAAGGTCCTCTGGGGTCAGAACATCCACTACATTCTGTGCCCAGACTAGGAACAGAGAACTGCTCACTGGGGCAGTAACACACAGAGCAAGAGACACCTTATCACCCGTTCCCTCCTCACACCCCTCCAGCAAAACGTTGGCTGCAGGACAATTCAGTGTCACAACAGCATATCCACATAGACAGGAATTATCCACTCGGCGTCAAAACTGGCACTGTCACATAAGACCTGGGCTGCCACAACACAGTCACACTGAGCCTCTGCACCCAGAACTGCCCTGAGCAGCTCAGAAAAGAGCAAAGAGCGCTTGGATCGAAGCTGGAATCAGATGAAGATGTGATGTGCCCCTGGCCATGTCTCACAGCCCAGCACTCCCTACCTGTGTTGATGCTGCTGTAGATTTCGCTGAACCTCGGGTCCCGCTCCTGATTAAAAAGACTCTCTGCCTTCTCCAAGGGCTTGCTGTGCTCCGGGCCGGCCGCAGTCACGGGCTGAACGGGAACCTGGGAGCAGGTACAAACGTGAGCTGTCAATACCTCGAGCACAGAGGAAGTCTGTGGGTCACAGCCAGATGGAGAACAGCCGAGGGCTGTGCTCCTCACACGCAGGAGGCCAGGCTGCTCTCCAGACTCTGGGGGTTTTATCAGGACAGAGTGGCCATTTAGGGCTGGAGGCATCAACAAGGGCAGATCAGAATCAAACAGATTCAGTAAAACCCAAGGCAGAACTCCCTCCTCTCCAAAATCTCGGCAGCTTCAGGTCAATCTTATGTGGCCACCTTTAAAGCCCCAGCAAAAGGTAATTTAAATAATGCAGGACAACAAATGGAAAGTGTAACCGAAACCCCTGCCAATTTACCTGTGAGTGGTCGTAACCAGACAGGCTCTCTCTTCCCGGGACCACTTCCAGCTCTGTCTGTTGTGGCGGCTGCTGCTGCCTAAAATAGAAAGTCTCTGTAACAGGAGAACAGTGGCTGCTAAAAACGATTACCAAGGGAACAGATACTCTGTGGTTACACCAATGATTCATTAGCCCAGAGGAGTTCATTGCTGCAGAGAGGAAAGTTTGAGGTAGAAAGGCTATTTGACAGGAGGGCAGAACCAGCGAGAGAGGCATGGTAAAAGGAGCTGAGCACCTCCTGACCTTGTGGGCAGCTGTGCTGTGCCCATCTCCAGGGGAAGGTTGACACTCTGCCCCAGCTGGGGCCTCTGCATTGAGTTTGACAGAGCAGGTCGAGACTCCTGGCTCGAGTTCCTTGAAAGTAAAGAAAAAAATGTATTTAAAAAAAAAATACCAAACGAAAGCGAATGGTTGGCTACTGTGTGTAGGAGAGCGCGCCTGTCTCGGACAAGACTGGAAGCTTTGCTTTCACAAAACCTCTTAGAGGGAAGGATCCTTCCACTCGGTTTCGTGGTCTCTGAAAGTGGGGGTGTCATGTAATATAATGCTAGTAGCTGTGAGCCAAAGGGCTCTGCCCCCTCCCACTCAGTCACTGAGCAGGGGAACAATTAATAGCCTTCACCAGGAGCAAAGTCAGAGCTGCACCATCCTTAAAGCGCAAGCAAAGGTTGTAGGAACCTAAAAACACCCCAGGTTTTCCATTCAGCTCTATGTCAGACACTGCAGAGCTGGAGCCTGCAGACACCACCAGCAGTTTTAGGTTTTGAGCCCAAGTCAGCGGTGGAGTTCGTTACACTCTCCTGTTAACTGTCAGGAGTCAGTGAACATTTAATTCCCCCAAGAAAGGAATAAAATCCAGTGTTTTCTCAACAGTTATTTGCTGCTGCTTCGGTAGTACCTGATCTAAAAGACAAAACAATACAGATAACCCAGCAGTTAAAACACACCTCAGACACCAACGCTGCTTCTTGGGTCTGAAATCACGCGGTGCTTTGAGAAAGCGCAGTATGGATGTGAGGATGGACGCATGTGGAATGAAGGAGTTCAAAGAGATATCGCTAACACCGGGCCAGGAATTACAGCCCATCTCAGACCCGCGTCACATTTCAGCCCTGCCCTCAGACCACAGCTCTCTAAAGCCAGAGGGATCTGCCACTGCTCAGCTCTCAATACTTTCTCATCAGCAAGCATCAGCTTGGCAGCTGCGGGAAGGGAAGCAGTGCTATCTGCACTCTGGGACCTCACCTCATTGCAAAAAAAAAAACCCAACAAAACAACACAAAACAAACAAAAAAAAACAAACAAACAAACAAGAAAATCCTGGCTTTTCCCCTGCCCACAAGCACTCAAGCCTTCTGTTTGCCCAGCTGGAGAGACTCCCTTTGCTGCACCCACCAAGCCTGCAGTTTGGAGTCACATGCAGGCACTTTTTTAACTTTCCCCCCCACCCTCCCCTCTTTATTTCAGTTGCTGCTCTTCTGTAAAGGGCCTGGAGCTGACTCAGGGGAAGAGAGAGCAGCTCTGATCACTCCCAAAGGAGATTCACCAAACCACTACAATGGTCGAGAGAATAGAAGAGAGCAGCGCTGGAGCTTGTTTCTGAATCCAAGGACAAAACTACAGCAGTGGAGAAAAATTAAGTGTTTCCTTTCTACTGCAGCCAGTTCTGCTCATGTGAAAAGCCACCCCCTGGACCAGCTGCCCCCCTGGACTGTCACAGGAGCCCAAGACCTACGTTCAAAGGCAGACTTCAGTAATATTAGTTCTGAATGCAGACAGACAGGAGACTTGCTCCAGTAACCAGAGTTAAAAAAAGGCACTGCTGGAGCTGAACTTGGGCAGCCAAGAGAGACCAAAAAAAAAATAAAAAATTATATTTCTTGCACTTTACAGTCCTCTAGTGCCTGCCACGGCCCAGGAAAAGAGCGCTCACGGGATTTAGTAATTTCTCCAGAGCCCACACAAATTGCTGGGAAGCTTGGTGGAGGGGGGAGAAGCCAAAGCTCCCGCAGTTCTGTGTTGCTGGTTATTCTGGGACAAGATCCCATCAGGTTCACGTGCTATCACTGGTGGCTGGCAAAGTCATTTCCATGTACATACTTGACGTTGGTGTTGGTACAGATGATGTACTCAATTTCATCCGAGTAGGGGTTCTGGAAGGTAAAGGAGCTGGTTCTCATCCAGAGCCATTCCCGGTTTTTGGATCGGAATCGGAACATGACTGACAGAACCTGGCCTTTTAACTTCACCACCTAAAAAAACGTAACGCCATCAGTAGTACCTGATAAAACAAGGTGTTGAAGAGCAAACTGCTTCTGAGCACAAGCCACCCCCTGCTAAAACCTTGTGATGGCCCTTTGCCTCAAAGCCCCCAAGACCGTATCTCGGTCTCCCCCACCTAAATGGCACTGCCACTGTTCCCTTAGGCTATCTTGATTCCTGAATGATGTGGGAGAGGAATCTCATATCCCCTTTTTAGCTTCCACTTTTCTTATCTCTTTGCACTGGTGAGATGTATGAAAAAAGCCTCCAGTAAATGAAGCACATGCTGTTGCTTCTGATTCCAACTATTTGGACAAATGGATATGAGCAGCTGCTTTTTGGAGTCATGAAAGCACAGGGGCAGTCTTACCTGCCCTGCCACAAGTCCAACGCCCTCAGAAATAAGAGTAACGACAACAGGGCAAGCAAACCACATCCATTTCGAGTTCTGCAGCACTGGGCTGGGCCCTAGAGATGAACCAGTGTTTCAGCCACAGAAGCATGGCATTCAAGTAAGCACTTTGTAGCCACGTCTCTGGCCCTAAAAGCAGACTGGACTAGCAGCCAGAGGATGAATTCAAGAGTTAGACATCAGATGCTTCTGTTTTGTTTTGCACATTTACCGTTATGTGACTATATCTGTAACTGTTTGCCATTGGGCAAAGAAGAAATATCTAGGGTTTATTTTTCTCCTGGTTTTCCAGTTAGTTCCATCGCTTTGCAAGCACCAAGACAGATTCCAATCTGAACACCACACGGCATGCAAGGTGACAGCCAAAGTGTTTTACCTGCTGAAAGCTGTCCCGCAAAAGCTGTTGGTCTTCTGGGTGGCAGAAATCCACAATGTCTTTCCCCAGAAGTTCCTAATTTTAAAGGTGTTGGGAGAGAGATCAAGTCAGTTCCTCTGGCAGGCAGACTCCCTCATTCAGGTCTGCCCCATTAATTCCACTTTGGACAGGTAGTTACCCCATCAAATTACTGTTACACAAACCAAGTAGAGGAACTGGTGTGCTGTATTTTAAAGAGAAGCACAACAGTGGTTGTCTAGCGTTTGATCTCTAACTCAAATGGAGGCAAAGCCAATCTTAATTGACGTTAGACGTAATCCAGTGCCTCCCACCCTTCCAATGATCAAAGTACTTGGAAAAGCACATGAAAAAAACAACCAGTGGAAAAGAAACAGGTCTGGTTTAGGCCCTGGGCATTGTTTTATCAGATCTGTCAGACAAGCAGAGCCACGAAGTACACGGAGGAGGGAAAAGTAAGTTCAAACAGCAGTTCTTTCTTAGAAAGCTCCTACCATTTTCTCACCTGGGGCTGGTAGCCAACCGTAGACACACAGCGGTGATCTATGAAGGTGAAAATGCCTTCGGTGTTGTGTCGGGAGATGAACTCTGTTGGCTGACAAACATTGTTCATGTCTGTGCAGTTGGGTGAGCTAGTGACCTGCAAGGTACGACAGGTACAGCGCTACCGAATCTTGCCAGAGCTGCTTTCTCCTGACCAGCCAGCCCTGCAGTCAGATTTGTGGCAATCATGGAAACATCTTCCAACAGAAGATTTTAACTCTGTGAACTTTTAGGACAAGGCAGTGTTGAATCATCAAAAGACACTACCTACCTGGAGCCTGCCAATAGCCACCAGGCAAAACTTGCTGCCCTGGCCAGCGTCCGGGTCATCATCAGGTAGTGAAACACCTTAAGAGGAGTGACAAAAAATTCCAGCAAAGTTAATACAGGAAAAATTGCTAATTTCAGAGGAAAATAACATGCAGTTCTGACTTCAACACATCTCTCCACTCTGTTTTGTAATTCAATATCCTTTCCCATGAAGGAATCCCTCTCCCTCTTTTTGCCAGAAGGGTTAAAGATCTCTGGAACTTTCAGCACAAGCCACCACATCAGACAGTGTAATACTATTTTAATCCTCTACAGTATATTTCTACTGTCCAGAGACACAGATCTCTGATCCAGCATCTGCAAAAAATGAGTTCAATTCTAAAATAAGTGATAGATACATTTGGAAAGCATTTGCTGGTACATTCAGTTCATAGCACGGACCCACTTCAGACCATATGCTCTTAAAAACAAGCACAGGCGAAGGCTTCAGCTCAGTCATTACCTGCGGGGGGCCAAGCTTTTATGTAGCCTGTGCAGTGCACCACGACGTAGTGAGGTTCACCATCTTTTGCTGCACCTAAACCATTCCTTGAGAGAGAAAAACAGTCTGATTGTGCTATTTATTAAACTGGGATAAGGTGAGTTAAGGTTTCTACTTGTATTTAAAAAAAAAAAAAACAACAACAACAACTTCCATAGAACATCTTCAGGGTAAAAAAATAAAGAAGAGACTTAACATAAATGTGAAATGTCCAAAAACAGAGCAGGCTGGAATCTACCTAAATTTCAAATTAAAAAGGAACAATATACACCTGAGCCCAACAACAACAGTGTGAAGCAGACATGGTTTTAAATTGATTTCAAATCCAATCTTGGAATAAATAAAGATTCATCTTCCCCAGGATTATCTTCCTCAACAGTGATGGTTCCTCTACCCACAGCTCCATCTAAATTCTTCCACGAGCTGTACTCTATCCTACACACGCTCACCACAGTGTGTCCCCACCACTCTGAGGCCAGAGCTGCAGCTCCTTTTGTTTGGGCTCACCCACAGCTTTTATGTTCTTTACCTGCAGCGATTCCTCATAAAGCTGAGACGATTTACAGAGACTGGATCCACCGAGCTGTTGCCACACCTGTACCAGAATTAGAAAGGTGAGGGGAAAGGCTTTTATCTTTCTTGGTCAATATCAAAACAATTTGACAATCTTGAAAAAGAGGAAGCACTCCATAAATGGGGATGAATCTTTGAATCTCCATCACACAAGTGAAAAGCCCTCATTCTACAGACTGTGAGAAGGGAGGGGACACATTGAGTCAAAACATTTTTACTTGAAATTGGGTCTTCTACAACAGTCTGAAGAGTTATCTTGGCATAGGGGAAAGAAACATCTCAAGAACTCGACTGCTAGTTCTGTGTGCACAGCTCAGCCATGTTCTATTATGTCTATGTCAGAATGAGGGGAAAAAAAAAAGCTGAAATAAAAGCATGAAGTGGCCAGGGAGTAAGACCAGCTTCAGGCTCAAAGGAGATTTCCCCAGAAAACCTCTTCATTACCTCATTCGGCAGATGAAAGATCTTCGTGAACCCATACACATCCTCATGGACTGCTGGCCCTCCTTCTTGACAGTCCCCGTTTTCAAATCTAGGATGCGACCTAAGGAAAGAAGAAAAAACAAAGACGCTGCTGCAACGTGAGTCCTTTCACCACCACAGGCACCAGGTAACGTTATCAGGACACCAGCAAGACACAAGTGTCACCAGTGGTACCTTTAGATGCATTCTCAGGGGGGGTTGCAGGATCCTTGTTAGAAAGGCACCAGGGTTTGGTTCCTTCTACAAAGGGAAGGTTTTAATCCAAGTCCTCTGCAGGCTTTCACACCACCCACCCCCGCCAACCCCCTTCCCAGGCTGCTTTACCTGTCAGCGCGTTCTCCGACGTGGAGAGCTGCTCCCTCAGCTTGCCCACATCATCCGGGTGCACCTGGTCATAGAGGGTGCTGCCAAACCATTCAGACTGGGGCTGGTTCAGGACAGGAGTCACAGAATCGGAGACATAGACCACCCTCCCGGTTTCACAGGAGACGATGAACAGAAAGCCATCGGCTGCCTCTAGGATCAGGTGTTTGAGTTCCTGCATTCACAGACAGACAGATAAACTCTCAGCTCCAGAACCAAGCAGGTGACACCCTCTAAACCCATCCTGGGGCATCTATCTTCCCCCCACCCACAATTTAATTTCCCCCCTCCCCTCCCCCCCGATTGCAGTATTTCCCACAAAGCAGCATCAAGCCAAGAGACCTGGTCAGTGAGAAAGGAAGGTTTGTAGGTGCCATCAGTGGAGGTGTTGCCTGTGCCACGCAGGGACTTCATGTGAGAGACAGCCATGCGCAGGATGGTGAGCTTGTCTGGTTTGCGGGCCAGGGCACTGCAGGTGGGCACCATATCTGACAGCTCTGTGATGTAGGCAGTCATCTTGTTCCTTCGCCTACGTTCAATCTCGCTGTGATTTTCCCTGCAAAAGGCCAGCGAGGAGAGGAGGAAGATGAAGTTACTAAAGGGGCCAGATGCCTCAGCCATTTTCCCCCCACGTCAACGCTTCCACAAAGGCCAGAGTGCAAAACACAGAGATGCATCAGGGTCATCAGGAGTTAGAAGGACGACAAGCGCCTGACATGCTGGGCGTGCACAAAAGAACGCAGGAACAAGTGCAAGGAGGAGAGTCTACAGTTGGACCTTCTTTGCTGCGGACAAGAACCTCACACCTTCGCTTGAAGAAACCTCACAAGAACCTCACACAGCGGTTCCCTGGTATCTGGTGAAGGCAATGAGCTAGGCTAAGCTATTTTAGCAGAGAAAGAAGCTCCCCCATCACCTTCCCAACACTGCAGCAAGCCAAAGGATTTCTTCCTTTACCGTGGCCTCTGCTCTCAAAGTGGGGCTCACCTCACTACTGTGGAAATGTGCTTTTTAAACAGCATCGGTGCAGACAGACCAAGATGACTCATCCCACCCACTGTTTGTCAGAGGATGAATCAAATCCCCTCCACCATCACCTTCCAGACACCCATGCGTCTCCAATAACCATACGAGGAGGCCAGGGCTGCAGCTAAGACTTGGGCACCTAAATGACAACAGATGAGTCTCACCTTGCAGTGCCTTCATCGAGATACTTCTCAGTTACATCAAGAGCCTCTGACAGTATCATGGTAGGAGGGAAAGCTTTAGAGCAGATCTACACCCGATTTCTGTATAGATCAAGGCCAATGTGGACAGACCATCTACCATTTCCAGTCCTTAAGAGGTTCTTCACAAACCTTTTGCAAGTCTGCTCACAGGACAAAGTCCCCATCAACCCCAGAGATCAGAACATAACCTGTGGAGAGTTTTGGTTCTTTTTATCTGGCATGTGTAGTTTAACTGGGTTATTAAAGTAGGTTTTTCAAAACAGAACTGAAAAGCCAGGTTTCCTATAGAGAAGGATGGATCAGATGCAAGGAAGCACATGGTGGGACATGACATGAGATGAAAGTGTTGGAAAGGACACAGACAGGCAAGTGAATTAAAGAGGATTAAAAAAAAAAAAAAAAAAAAAGAGAGAGAGCATTTATCACTACTAGGTGTGTGCAATCATTCAGTGACCTTGCTCCTTGCTGCAAGAGACTGATACATTCAGGAAAAGAAGCACTTCAATTATCACACTCACCTTTAATTCAGTTTCTCCAAACTCACGTGCTCAAGCGCGCACGAGACGCTACCTCCACTACAAAAGCTACTGGGAAACCACCAGACATTTACTTGCCCCACTGTCAAATATTCTATACTACAGGCTCTTGCATGACAGCAATGACAGACTATGGGGGAGAGAGGAAAGGGTCACTGCTTTACTGGAGGAGAAATCCCCGAGAAGCAGTGCTGCTTGCTGTCGCACAGGCCCCACCTCTAGCCCTTCCTTATCTCCTCAAATATTTAAGCAATGCAAGACAGCAGTTGGGAAACGCTGCGTTTGGGGGGGAATATTTTTGTTTTAAAACCAGCCAGCAGGCAACTGACTGACCAGAACTGCTGCATTCTCAGCACCCATGACAGTCTCTTTATTCCTGTGGATTGCTTAAGAATGAATTTAGGTTGGAACAATCCTAAGAAGTTCTAGGGTAAGTTTGCGAGATGGCAAGCCACAAAACAAGCCATCCTTCGTGAATTACCAACCCTGAGCTCTGCAGCAGGAACGAGCTGTGGGTGGCAAGCAACAGAAACCTGGGTGGTGATTTCAGTTTTAATTTAGCAGCTGGAAAAAGGGGGAAGGGACATTTAGAGTCGGTGGTTTTCTGCCGGAGCAGTGCAGTCCTGACAGCACACCGTGCACGCACACATTCTGGGGGTACATTTCTGTATTCGTGGTACAGCATTTCAAATGTCTGCTTTGGTCATTTCAGCCACAGTTCCTCACTAATTACAAACAAGAACTTGGGGGGGAAAAAAAACATTAAAAATCCTGTTTTCAGTAAGCCTGAAGTGCTGTAATGTGCAGGACACCACCTTTCCTGGAAGTTTTTAAGGGGTAACCTGAACTAGTACACATCTTAATGTCTGTTTTGATAGTACAACAGCATTCCTGGGATAAAACCCTACCAAGGTGACAACAGACCATTTGTCACCTCGATCCAGCACGAGAGGAACTGTATTTAGCACAGGTTAGCAAAGCTCCAGTACTCAGTGAAAGCAATGGCCCAACCAGGCTCTAGCCTGTGGTCTATGGCAAACAAATCCTTTTGTGTATTCCCCAAAGACATTCTCACAAGGAGACTAAATGCCTTTCTCCTCCTAATTCCAATTACACAGCAATTTCCAGAAGTCTGTTCAGTTTCAAGTCCTCTACTGCAGCAGATGAGGGAAGGAGAGGGGGGGGGAAAAAAAGAGAAGGGATGCCTAGAGAAACATTAAAGGAAAGGAAATACTCTTTGCTTGTCCATGCTTGAAATCTCCATTCTCCTACCTGGCAAGTCTCTCCTTATCCGCTGAACTCTGTTCATCATCAGACCTAAAAATAAAATCAGCGATCTAAGCTAAAAATGGAAAAAGTTTAAAGAAATGAAAAATGGGAAGATGTATTAGGAAACCCAGCCTACAGACACATCTGTTTTGCAGAGGAGCAATTCCAGAAAACAAAGCAGCCATTAGTTTGCGACATTTACGCGTCCGATGAGTGGTTGTTTCGAAGCTTTAAGATGTTCACCAATAGGCGAGGGGTAGCTCTGGTTTCCATAAAACCAAGCTGCAGATTATTCTGCACAAGATTAGAAGGTTAATGGCAGAACTGGGAATTAGGGTCCCAGTCATATTACACTACTCTTTCTTTAAAGAAAAAATAAATAAATAAAATCAATAGCCTCTATGATAGTATTAACAAATCAGAAAAGCAGATTAAAAAAACCCCCCTGAAATCCACAAACAGTGTTAAGATTCACAGCTAACACCACACATTTTCGTGACGCTGCTACATAAAACACTCTTGAGGACAACACAGGCGAGACGGTGAGATGACAAATAGCACGCGGAGGTGTTATGGGCATCGCCTACAAACAGGCACGCAGACATCCCCACCAACCTGCATGCAACTCTCAGTTCTCAGGGAAGAGGAATCTGCAAACCTTGTTTTACAGAAGCTGATGATAAATTTTCCTCCTTGAGGTTTGGTTGCCTTGGAAAACAAATAATTCCCCCCCCCCCCCAAAAAAGCTACCACTAGAAAAGGAGAATGTACCACGCATGTGTTCAGTAAGGCAGGCACGCAACCCCCCCGCAAAGGCTGAGGAGCTACAAGACGCGCTGCGGATTTATGGAGAACAGGAGATGTTTTTAGCATTGGTCAGCTGTGGTTCCTTTCCACTGCAAACAAGTTTTAGCACTTAAGTAAATTTAAAAAAAAAAATAAATAAAGTAGTTGTGTTCACTTTCATGCTCTGCTTTGCCTCACATCATCTGAGGAGGGAAGAATGTACCGGTGTCCTGGCTCATTTTCTTCTCGGCAGCTCAAGACCCGCCTGGACGCCTTCCTGTGTGATCTCATTTAGGTTCCTGCTCTGGCAGGGGAATTGGACTGGATGATCTTTTGAGGTCCCTTCCAATCCCTAATAATCTGTGATTCTGTAATAGTGCTGTGCTTTGGATTCCGTATGGGATTTGGTATGGAAAGAATGTTGATCGTATACTGATGGTTTTAGTTGTTGCTAAGAAATTACAGACTTTTCAATTTCCCATCCTTTGCTAGCGTGCAGGTAGGAGGGAGTACAGCCAGAGCAACGGATCCAAACTGGCACTGGGATATGCCAATGGGATATTCCATATCATATAACATCATGGTTGGTATATAAATGAGGGTTTGCTGGAAAACTCGCTCTCTTTTCCAGGATTGTGGTTTCAGGATTATTTTTCCTCCAGGATCACCAGCCCCAAGAGGCTGGGTTGGGGGGTGAGCAACTGCACACATCACTCATTTGTATATTCTATTATTATTTTATTTCATTTCATTTCCTAAATTGTTTTTATCTCAACCTATGATTCTCCTTACCTTTACCCCTCCAATTCTCTCCCCTATTTGCTCGAGCAGGGGAAGAGTGAGAGAGCAGCTGCATGGGTGTTTGGCTGCTGGTCGGGTTAAACCACGACAACTGGAAAATAATTGCTGTGAGTGGCACGATATCTGCAGACCCACACAACAAATCTGAGCGCTACGTGCAGGCCAAGGGGTGCTCATCTCCCAGGAGTGTAGGGAGCAGGGTGACCAAAGGTCACACAATAGGGGTCACAGGGAGCTGAAACCCCACCCAGCTCTGGCACTGCACAGTTAGGTAGTGGAATTTATCATAGAATCATAGAACGGTCTGGGTTGGAAGGGACCTTAAAGATCATCCAGTCCCAACCCCCCTGCCAGCAGCAGGGACACCTTCCACTAGACCAGGTTGCTCAAAGCCTCATCCAGCCTGGCCACAAACACTTCCAGGGAGGAGCAGCCACAGCTTCTCTGGCCAACCTGTTCCAGTGTCTGACCACCCTCACAGTGAAGAACTTCTGCCTAATATCTCATCTAAACCTCCCCTCTTTCAGCTTAAACCCATTTCCCCTTGTTTTGTCATTAACTACCCTTATGAAAAGTCCCTCCCCAGCTTTCTTGTAGCCCCTTCAGGTACTGGGAGGCCACTAGAAGGTCTCCCTGGAGCCTTCTCTTCTCCAGGCTGAACAGCCCCAACTCTTTCAGCCTGTCAATTTTTCACTTTAAAGGCCGTAAGGCTGTTCCACACTGCAATGCTTCCCTACAGCACATGGGTTTTTGTTATTCTGCATTATCTCAGCACTTAAATGCATTATTAGGGTCCGTTATACCTCAGGTTCCCAGAGCTTCTGATTTGCACTAGGGAACAAAGCTATTCACTGAGGGCTGGCAAACACATTTCTAATTTGCTTGACTTCAGAACAAGTCAAACCACTTAAAAGCTGGAAAACCCCAGCTCAGAAGTCTCTGCTAGCCCTTTGGCAAATAACAGCATGACAGTAACCTGAAATTTTGGCTTTGCAATTTGTTTGGGGTTTTTTTGACCTCTCTGCATCGAGACTCTGACACAGGTTTAGAGCTCTGGATGAAACATGACAGGAAAAATATTTTACAAAGCATTTCTAGACCCCTAGTTCCAGTGCTTGACCTCAGTGAAATTACAGGGAAAGACTCCTACACCCACATCTTCCCTGGCTCACCCTGCAATGTGATCTGCCCCACTGACCCCTCAGGCTCCTTGACACAACACGCTGGGCAGTCCTTTCCCCAGTGTCCTCAATCACTTTAATTTTACCCACCATTTCAGGAATTTCTGAAGCCAGACCTCTCCTTAAGACAAGCTGCTAAGCAGAGTGGCTTGGCCATTATTCTAGATTTGCTCATTTTATCTCTTAGGAAGACATGGCATGATGTGCCTTCGCACTGAGGGTACGCCCTGGAATTTACAGCACTCGAAATAGACACAAAAGAACGTCACTTTGGCAAAAAACATTACAGATCAACACAAAATAAACCCATTAAATATTTAATTTGAGTTCCATGGGCTTCAGAAAGCTGTAGAAATACCATGAGGTCAGTCCCAGTATTAGATAGTACAGAGCCACTCTCTGACACTGAGCAGCAGATAATCAGAGTCACAATATTGCTTATAATCTTACTGTACACTCCAATCTCTGGATTCTCTTTATAGAGAAAGCCTCTGCCCAACTCCCTCACAAAATACCCAAACCACAACCTTTGCCAGGAAACCCTGTTCGAGTAAAACATGAGCTAAGCATGAAACTTGTCTCACTTCAAGTTTCTCGAGCAGAAGGAAAAGAATTGAGAGTCCAAGGGAACAGCTGAAAGAAATGTTGGAAAAGAGGAACGTAATTTCATCACACTCATAATGAACTGGTCCAAAAACAACATCAAGGAAAATGTCTGGATACTCTGGTGCACCTTCCTTCAGATAGAAAAAAAAATCTACACCGCTAGTTAGAAGGGTGCTGCAGGATCTCTCTTAAGTTAAGGTGGTTTGGCACCAAACGCTTCAAAAACTGCGTCGCAGCAGATTCTTACCTGGCAAACCTCTCTTTATCATTCGGCATCGGGTCATCGTCACACCTAGGAGAAGAGGAAGAGGAAGAAGAATTCTTAAAAGTGTTTACACTTCTTTCCCAAAGACACCAAGAAAAGAACAAGATTTAATAAATCACACAAAAAAGGCCTGGGGTTAAAAAAAAAAGCAAACTCTGCTGTGCCCAGGCAATCCAGACCCACACTCTTCATTTCTCTAGTTAAAAGACTACAGTTTAATTATTTTTATCACCTTGATGATGTTCTCCACATCACATTCATATCACGGACAGAGGCATTACACATGGTGACTTAAGCACAATCACACACAAAGAAATAGGTTAAATTGCACTTGGAAGATACAGTCAGCCCAAACCCAGACTCTCGTCCCTATGACCTCAGCAGGTCAATCCTGGTTCATCAGGACCGTTATCATCGCCAAGCCACCCTGCAGTCTGCTTTAGAAGACTGTAACAGACAGACTTCCCTGTATCATTAGAGTTCTCTAATCCTAAACCACGGTGTGAGACTACAAATAAATGACACGAGCTCTTCCAACTCTCCTGCATTCCATATGGATCACGAGAGGAGCAACTTGCAGCCACGCCAACTCCTCAGGATTAAGGGTGTCTCTGTAACTGAAGCATCCCCACAACAGATGAGAGTGAAGTATCACGTGTCTGAGGCACTAACAAAAGCTCAGCCTCTTGCTGCTGTGCCAAGAAGATATTTGGAGAAAATCTTTCTCTACGATCAAGCAGGGCTCGGCCAGCAGCAGCACTGAGCCAGAACAACCAGTGGATCGCTGGAATCATCCCAGGAAACAGGTTTAATCTTTTGAGATGCTGGGATCAAAAATTTATTTTAATCTGATTTTAGATTAGATATTAGGAAGAAGTTCTTCACTGTGAGGGTGGTCAGACACTGGAACAGGTTGGCCAGAGAAGCTGTGGCTGCTCCTCCCTGGAAGTGTTCCAGGCCAGGCTGGATGAGGCTTTGAGCAACCTGGTCTAGTGGAAGGTGTCCCTGCTGCTGGCAGGGGGGTTGGGACTGGATGAGCTTTAAGGTCCCTTCCAACCCAAACCTTTCTATGATTAAATACAGTGACATGATCACAGAATGCTGCAACACCACTTCATCTCAGGGCTCAAGGATTCGCTTCTTCAGCTGAGCTCATCACACTGTGCAGCTGGCCCAGGGAGATCTGAGATGGAGTCTGCATCCAAAGGAGTAACGGGATCCCCTCCCAGCCACAGCCCCTTCTCCAGACTCACAGATCCCATGTGCACAGCAGCTTTGCTTTGGCATCAGCTGCAAAGATGGAGGAATACTGCTGACTAGGAGAAAGGGAAGAGTTTAAGGAAGTGGAGCAACTGCCTCTTTCAGACTCCTCCCGTTTCCCTCTGCACTGGAGAGGAAAAGCCACAAGCTCCTGCTCTGGGGGAACTGCACAGACACACCTCGACCGCAGAGCAGAAACTTCTGGGTGTGACATTCTCCCTCACCTGAGGAATTTACTGTTCCCTTCTCCATCGTCATCAAAATCAAGCCTGAAAAACAGAAGCGAGAAGATAATTATTAACCAAGCAGTTCTCCTTTACAGGTTGCTTTTCCATCTGTCCCTACAGGGATGAAGGTGATCCTTTGAAAGAAGATATAAGTAATTCCAGGGGCTAACATGAAACAACCCACACAGTTAAGAAGGAGGTTTCCTTTACATGTCTATCAGAAACAGAGCAAGGAAACAGTCCAAAAGAGAGAAAGCGCACTTGGGAGCACCCACGACATCAAAATCTCCTGTTCCAGAAGCTCTGGATCTCCTAGCAGCGATCTGAAGCCCAACAGGCTGCCACAACTGCTCCTCACTGCTCAAGGGACAGATCAACAGCCAACAAACGGAGCACTCCCAACTCAAAGGCTTGGATTGGCTGCATTTAAAAATAATAATAATAATAAAAATAAGAGGGCAAAATACTTCAAGAGTTAAAGTTCAGTCTGGTGACCCGTGTAGTTAGTGTCCTGAGTTCCACAGCAGACAGTGTCACTGTGTTTGCTCAAAAAGGGTCAAAAACCCGTTTATTTCTAACAAGCGTATGTGGGAGGACAGAGGAAAGGCTTCCACCTCGCTTCCCTTTGGGATGGAAAACTGGCGTGTAGACACAGCACAGCAGCGCCTGTTTGTAAACGAAGTAGCAGACAGCATGGGAGGAGCTGCAGGGGAGTGGGAGCATCAGCAAATGGAGGTGAAGGAAAGAGTCTGAGTGACTGGAGGGGGGGTAGGGAGTGATGTGAATTAGCTTGAAAATGAAGAGGCAATTTTTTGTGCCAGGAATTTTTTAAGAGCAGCCACTCAATATCCTTTTAATTTGCAAAGGCACTTTTAGCAAACAAAAAGCCTGCCGCAAGCACATTGTGGCTTCCCCCCACCCTCTCCCAGAGAAGTCAAAGGGTTGAGCAAGGCCCCAACATTCACATTCTCAACTTTTTAATCCCCTCTTTTTATATTTAATACAGAACTTGGTTTGAGCAGGTACAGTTGGCACCAAGCACGCCACTATGATGTGAAGGGACCGGATGCAGCGCACCCAAAGGAACCAGATAACTCTTCTCTGCTTAGAAGCAGACAAGTTTCCTTACCACAAGGCTGACCACTCTTTCAAGAGAACGGTATTTCCTCAAAAATACACTTCACACACACACTTCCACCTGCCCCCCAAAAAAAATAAAACCCACAGACAACCTGAGCACACACTCACCCAGGACGCCTCTTGTTGGCTCTCTGAGCGATGGCTCCTCCAGCTTGTGCACCCGGTCCGGGGTTCCCAGAGCTGACAGCTGCACCCAGCGAGGAAACATCTGATGCCATTTCTAAACAGGAGAGTGGGAAGAAGAAAATAAATCAGTCAAATCCCCCTCTAGCTCAGAGGGTGGAGTGTTCTCCACATAGAGCTCCTGCTAAAAGCAATTGCGTCTCAGCATCTGATGTGGCACATGGATTTTGTGCCATGTGTGTTTTGAGTCCTTTCATCTCCAGAGCCTGCACTCGGGGTCGGTTTCAAGCTTGGAGCACATGCTGTTTTCATAAGCTCAAGATCACTCAACTACAAGATGTGGTCTCCTTTTTAGAGAGAGGAGGAGTCTGATGCAATCGTGGGCAGGGGCTGAACCCCTTTCTCATATGCCAGCCACACGAGTACGCAGAAGGGGAGGAGAAGAGTTGCGAGTTTGCCCAAAAACCTTAACGCCGCCTCTTGAAAAGGGTCCATTTCCCAATTTAAGAGACAAAGAATTAACCGAGACGCTTGTAGGGCACCTTGAAAACCATCTTCCAGCTCTGAAGAGA
>NW_010314538.1:0-15963 GCF_000700745.2 Antrostomus carolinensis | reverse complement strand
CTTCCACTTGAGTTTGCCTAGCAGTTCCTCGGTTAAGCAGGCAGGTCTCCTGGCCCCCTTTCTTGACTTCCTACGTGTCGGGATGCTCTGATCTTGAGCTTGGAAGAAGCAATCCTTGAATGTTAACCAGCTATCTTGGACCCCTTTCCCTTCAAGTACCCTTTCCCATGGGATTTCCCCTAGCAATTGCTTGAAAAGGCCAAAGTTGGCCCTGCTGAAGTCCAGGGTTGCAATTCTGCTTGGAATTCTGTTCCTGCCACATGAGATCCTGAACTCCACCATCTCATGGTTGCTGCAGCCCGGGCAGTCCTCAACCTTTACCGCTTCAACCAGACCCTCCTTGTTAGTGAGGATGAGATCCCACAGCGCTCCTCTCCTTGTTGGTTCATCCACCATTTGCATCAGGAAGTTATCATCGAAGCACTGGAGGAACCTCCTGGATTGTGGGTGGCTGGCTGAGTAGTCCTTCCAGCAAACATCAGGGTAGTTAAATTCCCCCATGACAACCAGGGCCTGTGATTGTGAGGCTGCTCTCAGCTGCCTGTAGAAGGCCTCATCAACTTCCTCACCCTGATCTGGTGGCCTGTAATAAACACCCACAACAGTATCACCCATACCAGCCTGCCCCTTAATTTTCACCCACAGACTCTCAACTCGCTCCTCTGAAAATGATGCAACACCTGGGACCAAACAGTAGGATTAATTTGATGATGGTCATGTAAGAGAAGTAGAAAGAGGAAAGACATAACTTAGTAACTCAACAAGTGTTTTCCTGTAATATGAATAAATATTATTATTAATATTGTTTAGAAATGAAAGATGTAGAATAACTAGTGAAACAAAGTGCCTTTGTTACTCACTTCTTAAAAGGGTGAAGGCATCTTTTATTGACATTTTAACTCAAACAAAGATTCATAATGGTAAACAACAGTCAAAGAGTTACAAAGACACTCGTTAAAGAAATTGGCACACCATCTGGAAAGTCAATCACTTCTTTATAAAATAGAAAATTTAAATCTGAACAGAAAATATAAAATAAAGCTCTAGACTTGGAAGTCTGGTTAAAATGTCAGTGTTAATTGTATATATGTAAAAAAATTATGTTTATATTGTGCTTTTATAGACTGTTATAAAATCAGAAAATATATTTCCTATGGTTGAAACACTTGTTACTAATTATATTGGAATGTCTTAGCTCTTTTAGAACTGAATCCTTAATGGACACTGGCAAAACAAATCCTAGCTTTGAACCCTGGCCTATATTCAGACAACAGAATACCCTGTGGCATCTCCATGAGATATGTCATGATTAAAGAAAAAAAAATAGTTCAGACATTGATTGCTTTGGTTAAAATTATTGAATGGAACAGGTTCATTACTAATGGATCACTAGAATACGCATTTACAGATGGATTTTTCTGCTGGGTTCAGTCTCTCTCCCCCCTAGGGTACTAGATGCAACAGCATGTACGTGCAAAACAAGAGCCCATCTCTTGCATGAACAGATAACAATACAGTAAAGTGCACAGTGTATGTGAACAGCTGCTGAAAATCATAAAGTATCCTTGGGCGCTTAATTATTAGAAAGTTCTAAATTCCTTACTGTATTTTCTTTCTTCAGTTAATCACAAGTTCTTCTGTTTCTTGTATTTTATTCACTGTATCAACTTATTTCCTAACTAGCATTTATCTTTTAATGCAGTTATCCCCTTCTGCTTTGTTTCCCCATTTTTCTGGATAATCACTTTCATTTTCTATCATTAAAACTTATTTTATAGCTGTTTCTAGTATCCATTTCCTAAAAAGGATTTGCCAATTAATCTTTAGATTATTAATGACTCCAGATGCATGTAAAATTTATTAAAATTTGTACTGTGGAACAGGGGATGGAGTTATATGAAGACTATCAAACAGCAAAATTTCAATGATGCTGAATAAAGTAAGGGTATTTCTTTAAGTTCTGGACTTGAACTCACATTCTATAAATGATCAGAAATTATCTTAATATATTTAAATAATTGGCAACAGTAAGTCAGTATAATATTACTGTATAAATATATCAAAATATCATAAGTAGCAAATTGATCTCCATAATTTACTATTCTGTCATAGAGTGATAGAAAGGGAAACAAGTAATGTAAATGTAACCTACATTTGATTTTTAGTCTTTTGGCTTGCAAAACTATTAAAATTATACATAATACACTGAAGATATTCTTGTTATCAGAATCAGTATTTCAATAATGAAGAATATAATATTCATTGACCAAAACCACTAAATCCTTAGTACATTCTTCAAACTTAATACACTTTAGGCTCTTAAAAATCGTTGCTTTCTCTAATAATTTTGTTTGCTTGTTTTTGGAGGTTTCCTTGCATGGATTTGCAGTGTATGAACTATTATTTATAAATTTTACACTTTTTAAACAAATAACAATTTTTTCTAAGCTGACATTGACATTGTATTGCTATGTTACACCACAGATTTCACTAATGCATTATGCTCCAATTTTATAGAAAAAATACTTGTGCTATTCTACATGAAAGATACATTGTAATATAAGAATCTATGTTGAGACATATCACTCTCTATCTTACATTATAACTTGCTCTTCACAAACCATTGCTCCGTAATGTTACATCACAGGCTTGTAAGGCCCTTTCAGCAGCCTATAGCCTGCCAATAGGAGTTTTATTATTGAGTTATGTTACATAACTCTACATTATGAACAGTGTAGCAGAACAGGAGTGTGATGGTAAATAAAGGATAGAATTAGTAAAAAGGTTTACATTAATTTTGTACTACAAAAACAAGAAAAAACAAATATTTTTAAAATGTGAAAATCTGTGGCTTTCATAGTTCAGGAACTTTAACATAATTGTTGTAAAAGATTAGCCTTTTCAGAAGCAATTGTTTCTCAAACTCTTCAAGACAGAGACCGTGCTCTAATAACATCAGATGGTTCAATAGTGACACAACTATTGCACAAATATGTCAGAAGTGATGCATTAAAAAAATAAATTAATAATTGTACAGAAAATTTAACTCATAAGGGTAATAAAAGGTATGATGCCAGTAATACAGAAATAAATCTCAGGCTGTCATTTTACTGTCCTTTCAAAATGCTGATGAGGAGTTTGGAAATCTACAAAAGAATCCCCAAAATTTAAAGTTAATATTTGCATATATTTGTCCATAATTTTAAAACTGTCTTAAGAAACAAAGGATTTTGCTGTAATTGCAAAAAAATGCTACCTGCAAGAACATAGTAAGTCTTTGGTTCAAGATTAAAAAAAAAAATAAATCCAAAATTGCATGTGTTCACAACCAATAGGAAAAATATGTGCAATGTAGTTGAAATTCCAGCATCTGAATTAGCAACAACACTAAGTTTAGATGGATATAGGCTTGCTAATTTTTTAAAGACTTTTCAACCACATAAACTTTCATCCAGTAGCTGTTTATAATGAGGTATTCCAATTTGCAAATATACTATCAGAGGGATACAAGGAGCAGAAAGAGAAAGTGGAATTAACTAAAATTTCCCTTATTCATAGAAAGGAATGAAATATCTGCTTTGTTCTAAAAAGGGTCTTATTTCTTCATTAACTATACATGTGAAGATCTTTCTACAGTTTTGAACACTGTCTGAAAATGATTGTTAATTATTAATTATCCTTAAAAAAATGAGGTTTATTAGATTTGTGAACAGTTTAGTAGTATATGAAATAAAATGTTCCCTGAAGAAACTTTATACTATTTGTCTTTAATAGATTTGAAAGACCTGATTTGTATTTCAATCAGTAAGATTTGTCTTTTGTATCATTTTAATCAATGAATACAACTGCTACATACATTGCCTGAGGCAGTAATTGCCACAGAGAAGCACTTTCCAGCCAAGAAAATAACTCTAGCAAGGGTGCATCTTGTTGCTTTTATAGATATTACCAGTAACTTTGTCATATAACACAGTCATGATATAGTTCCCATTTTTTTTTCAGATAAAATTGCACATGCTTTCTTTTTTATTCCATAGGAATAACAAGTAAACTACAATTATGGGCAAATTTAGTCCTGTTTTTTGAAAGGCGCATCAACAAACATTTGCACTTGTCCTTTGCAAAGATACTTATATGCAATTGTAATGAAAAAGTATGACTCCAGGTGGAGAGAGATGCCCAGAGTATCCTGCACAAAGTTCCACCCTAGCTATTATTCTGATGGATCGTAAAGAAGAAGGAAAATGTCCAGCTTGCACCAATATTAGGAGAAAAAAATGTGAGGCTAAAATCCTCTATTTCCCTTTGTACAGTAAATCGAAGAACTCTGGGATCAATTTACAGTATTAAACAAAGTTGACAAACTTATGGAATTAAACTATTTGTAGAAGTAAAGATGTGACTCATAGCCATTCCAATTTTACTAAGAGGATATGTTTTGCTATTGTATACCGCTATGTTCCCATTTGATGGAAAGTCAAAAAGGTTTATAGTTGCATTTCAGATAAACTGATTGAGAAAAAATAGGTTTTAAGAGACTCATATTATACATCTTTAAAAATCTTCACTCACTAACACGGAGAGACTGACATGATGTTGTTATACAATGAAAGAACACTGTGTACCATGTAATATATGCAGAGTAGAATTCAGTGTTATTTCATATAGAATATGCTGAAATAATTTTCAGTAATCTGTGTAAAGAGTCTTAGACAAATACTTACTATAAGGAAACTACTTTTATAACTCTCACACTTTTTCTGATAAGGTAACATCGTTTCCAAATTTAGACACAAGGAAAACCAAATGACTGAAATTTTTCTACTAGGAAACATTTCTTTCAAAGAGTACAAGTAAGCAACACAGGTTTACAGCACTTGGATGCCTGAAGAATGACGCTACAAACCTGTGGCCAGGTAAGGAGTAAGGAAACAAAATCTTTTTAAAACATACTGTATCAAAAATATCAAATCTTGTGTACCTGAAGTTCTTATGGGCATCTTTCATTGACCTGCTTTCAAAAGATAGGTAATAAAGTATTAAAACATTAGATTGAATAATATGTACCTATTCAAGGAATCATATTTTGCCATAGCAGAATGTGACTGTTATTGTAGGAAAGTTTTAAGTTTGTTTTTTATATAAAGAAATTGTTTTCATTCTGTATGTGTTATCAGTCTATATGACTTTTAAAGTTTATGACAACCTACATCATACTTCTTTAAGCATAACAATTAACATGTTTCTTACTGTTAAAATAAACATAACAACATCAAATGAGAACTGTATTTAATTATCAAGCATATGAGTATGAAAATTGGACAATTCTCCTTAACATTTGCCAGGGACAGATTTATAAGGGTCTGCTTTGTTTTCTCATTTAGGTCACACCTGAAGAATACAGCTGTTAAGTGTTATTTCCATCAAGTACATTTTATTCATACATATTTATGAAAAAAAATGACCTATATATTACTCTGTTCACCTGCATCAACCTTACCAAGTAATACGGCATAACATAATCAGACCAAAACATTATTTCCAGGGTTTGATATGCAAACTATATTTTAATGGAGGTTACTTTGAATTCCTCAAAGAGGAAAACATCTTCAAGTTCAGTTTAATCTAAAAAGAATCCCATCCTTTGTCTCTGTGATCACTTTGTGGGGTTAACTAAAGTACAGGCAATGAGGAAAATTGGTAGATTTGCTTCAAAAGCACACTTCCGATCATTCTGCAAGTGTAGCAAAACCAAATACCTTGCACAGGCTGATGCTGTCCTGAACTGATCAGGGCAAAGGAGAAGATGGGGAAACTACAAAGCCGTGACTATGTCTTGTAATGCTTATAACATACCGTGCATGGTGTCTTAGTAATTTTTAAGGCTGCATTTCCCATATCCCTCTTCAGCATTTGCACATTTAGAGCCTTGTACTGCATATTAAAACCACCAATAATAATAGCCTAAAGTACTGAGAAACATTGACAGTAATTTCTGTGGGGATACAAAAACTAGGAAAAGATGCACAAATATATACGTGCATTAGCATACAAAGAGGTATGCCCTTGGAATAACTAGCAAACTGCTTTCACTAAATATAAGGCAACTAAACAGAGACTTAAAAACTCTGAATATAATGTCAGAAAACATGCAAATAACAGGATAGTATCAGTGGTGATGAATTAATAATTTTGTAGAAAATCTTAAAAAGATAAAATGAGAAATATGAAAAAAATATTTATATTCAGTAGCAGATATTTGATAATTAAAAGGCTATATAAGATCATATTGTGTTGTTTATTAACAAACGTGGCAACAGGTAAACATATTACTTGTTACTACCAAAGCATGAAAAGTGAAACATGATGAAACATTCTTTCTTCCCATCTTTTTCAAGGGAGTTATTTTGCAATAATGGATCTATAATCCTCAGTTGTAATCGTAAAATAATGTATAAGCAGAAAGTATGGGAAGTGTTACAATAGCTTTATATAAAGCAGAAAAAAAATGCATATGTTTGAATAATTCACCTTACTGAGATTCTGAATGTTAATACATAATATATATATAAGGAGAGTTTAAAAGAATAATTAATTAAAGCAAAGCAGTAAAAACTAGTAATAAACTATGGGGACTTAATACAATAGGCTATCTCTGTTGTAGAAAAAACTCATGTCAGCTACAGGTATATAAAATTCTCTGAGAAGTGTGAGAATAAGAAAATAAATCTATCACACAATATTATTGCTCCTTATTTGTATTTCTCTTGAGCTATATGTTAATTAGGATTTTTGCTGCATGGATACTGTACAAGCACAAAAGAAAACCAATTTCTGCTACAAGGAGCAAAAAGTCTAATCATAAAACAATATATTTTACTGTATGTCTAGGAAAAATAAAAGATGAAGCAGTACTTTTCCTGCAAAGAAGTCACAGCACATCAGACTGAACAGCCAAAAAGCTTCTGAAGACAGTATGTCAAAGAAAAATTTTGAAGAGGAAGTTGTAAGAAACAGAGTGAAAAACCTTTTTGATTGTTTCTAGAATAAGAGGTAGCTTTAGAGAAAGAAAAATATTCTTGCTTAAAAGTATGTTCAGCTTAACAATGGGACATGACATCACAGGCTGGAGATTTACTCGATTCAATTGCTTATCTTGGTTTAAGCACCTGATCCTAATTTTTAGGATTTTTGGCCCAATATCAGGGGACAGATTTTAATCTCTGGATCTACATAACAGCTGTATTCCTTTGGAAGAAAATAAATCTTAAAACTCTGGAAATGTGACAAATTTGAGAGAAAAAAAAAAAAAAAAAAAGAAGATGAATGGACTGGAGAAATCCAGAACAGCTGTAGACAGCTATACTTATGATGTGTATGTTCCCCTGTTGGATGTTGTTATAGGTATATATATGTGTGTGTATTTATATAAAAATGCGTTAAGCTACTGTCTGTTACAGGAAAATGTTAATGATTATAAACTTTGTTGTATATTTCTTTGTTTCCTAAGGCTTGTAGAGAGAAGAGAGATTCATATCAATGGAATAGCAGCAGTATAGTTATAGAAAATATCAAATATACTTCATCAGACTAAGACAGGGATATTTACATTATAAGCAACTAATAAATATTAATCATTTATCAAAAATAAGTCTGAAATATTCAAGACCTATCTTGTACTGACATATTTAATTTTTTACTTCCAAAACTTAAATGGTTAAACAAAGTTTATTCTATGTGTTATTATTCGGTTTTTTCCTAATCCCCTGTATTTTACCAGCCACTATAAATACAACTATGATATAGCTGCATCTGACAGCAAAAGGAAAAATTATTTTGAAGTGAATATAATTCTCATTATACATCTATCTGCCATCTGTCTCTAAATATCACTTAAAGCAAATGACCAAAAATCAAAAACAAAGTAAAAAGTGCTGAGCCTTTTTCACAGAGATAACTTTTCAAAACTAAGCATTCCTGTCAGTTATAGTATTCTTGAACAATTTTTGTATGGCTATTTTCCAAAAGGTTTAGCTACTGAGTTTGAATACAGTCATGATAAATTTTGCAGAACAAACAAAATCATTAAAATATTAATTTACTAGTTTTACTCAAGGGCAATCATTTATCCTGCATATGAATTCATGCCACTTTCTCCAAGTGAAAAGTTGCCTTTTCTTTCTGGTAAAAATTACTGTTCACTTTGCAAAACTACTAGCATTGACGTTCACTTGCTAGCAACTACCAGTATTGACTAGACCATTGAAACACGGTAAAAAATACTCAGTTGGCTTTTAAGGAAAATTTGGTATTGTAACTGATGATATTCCCCCTCCTTACTTCTGCAAAAACAAATAAGCTGAATATTTTCTATTGCCCTTGATCTCTACTTAAGTAAATTGCCTTTATCTGAATACCACAATTAATTAAAGATAGACAGCTTGTGACCTCTATTTCTGTGAACCAATTTGTCAAAAAATTATTGCATAAGAATTGATGTGCTTTTCTTTTTCCTCTTTAAATACACAGTTTATTAAGATCCTGGTCAGAAGACTAATTTTCATGTTTCCACCTGGAATTTTCATTAACTTCTTTCTCAGATACAGACTTGATTACTTTTATATTTAACTCTGAAATCAATGAGACCATTCCAATGACTAAAGCTAGGCACACGTATGAGTTTTGTTGTATCAGAGCCTATAAGAAGATATTTTACTACAGTTTTAATTTTTTCACTTTACTGTCTTAAGGCTACTACCAAAAGCTTAGTGCCACGAACTGCAGAACCATAGACTCCCTTCAAATCTAAGACAAATATGAACTCTCTGTATCTAAAGTAGTTTTCAGGATTTTAACTCTAGAATCCTATTATATTGTAATGGTTTTTATTTTGGTATAGACTACCTAGTATGTCATGCACTACATAAATAACACCCAATTGAAAAAGCAAGTACTATTGAAATTGTATAACCTGTTTTTGAAGCTGATTGTGTTCCACTGATAGCGTAGTCCTCTGGGGAACCGAGTAACACAAGGGAGTCTGTATCTTGTTAGGAACTGCTATACGGTTTTCTTTCCTTTATGCCTTCAAAACTCCTCAGATTTTGAATATAGTAGAAAAACTTCAGAAACTCTTGTCATTTCATAGCATGTATAATTTTAGCAAGAACTTCCACTGGTTAAGTCCTTGTAAATTTTTCAGCCAATTTTTAATCCCAAGCTAAGGGGAAAAAAAAACAACAACAACCAAACCCAAACACATAATTATTCAAATGAAGGCAAAACTGAGGACAGAAGAGTGCATTTAAGAAACAGGATGGCAAAGTAAGATGTAACAAATTAGGACGTAACAAATTAGGACAGCATGATAGGCTAGGAGGCAATTAGGAGTCTGCAATTCAGAGACAGGCAGAAGATGATACAAATGGCAAAAGAAAACATAATATAACAGGTGAGTAATGAGCAGGGTGTCAATACATACAGGAGAAAGAGGGAGCAAAAAGAACAAAAAAGGATGAAATCACATAAAACAAACATCTGCTGACTCAGATGACTGTGTCAGCACTTCAAATGCAAAAGGAGAACTTGAAATAAATGGGAAGTAAACTACAGATAGAAGAAGTTTTTGTTGGTTTATTTTATTTTATTTATTTGAATGGAGTGAGAATGATCAGATTAGGCAGAAAATAAGAAAGTTAAATTTTCTTTTTTTCTGTGATGGATACTTTTTATGTAATGATGCTCAGACTTCACTTCTTTGCTTCTTTCTTAAATGGATTATGTTTTATGTGCTATTAAATTAATAAATTTGCATATTCTTGGTCAATTATGAGACATAACTGACACATTCTAGCAATCTACTTTTTCTGATGGTGCTGTTAACTAGTGCACTAGAAGAGTTTAGTTTTATTCAGTACTTTATACAAGTCTCCAGAGTCTTCTTGAGAGATGTAGCTGCAAGGTGTAAGTGGGTCTAAAATTATTGAGACCCAATTACCTGTGCATTGGGAGCCACTTATTTTAAATCAGGAGATTCTGTTTCATCACCTCCTTAATATACTGCAAGAATATTACACTAGCAAGATCAAAGACTGTTAGGAAGTTAGGTAAGAAATCACACAAATAATGAGCAAAGCTTGGATTTTATATGTTTTTTCCTTCAGTCCTGACTGAAATAAAATTAAGCCTTTCTTTTGGTAGAAGGAAGGGATTCTCAGTCACTGAAGAAAAGAAAATACAAAGGGGTTAATTTTTTTCAGAACATTAAAAACAAATGAGATAACAAGTACATAAAGCAGAATCAATAGATTTTTATAAGGTTAATAGCTGTATTTACTATATAAATAACAATATCAGAAGTATAAGGTATGCTTGGACTGTGTTACCTTAACAAATATTGCACCTTAAACTGCTGACAGTCTTTGCTCCAGAAATATTATGTAATGTAAATTGTAATGTGCATATATATTAGACATATAAAAAGATATATCAGAAATATACATATGAAGTATCTCTCCAATATGGCTTCTATGCAGCAGGTGGCTGTAGCCAAAGCAAAGGCCTATTGCACTACCAATATGGGAGCACACTAAACAAGATATTAACATATGTCTGTCTTAAACCTAAACATTAGCATTCAGATAATGTAAACATTGTATAATTATTCTGTAACATTGTAACCACTAACTACTGTATAACACTAATAACATTTTGTAACAGCTAAGCATAAATATATAAAAAATAGCCATATCAGAAAGGAGCAAAGGAAAGCCTTTCATGTGGTTGAATAAACGAGGTACAGGAAAAAGTAGTAATATCTGTAACATGGAGCAGAGGGGAGAGGTGGCTGGTGGAACCAGAATAATCCTCAAAATAATCCTGAAGAACCAGAATAATCCTAAATAATAATCCTGAAGAGTAAACAGGACAGATACCTGGAGAAACCGAGTCCTGATTCCAAAAATAAAGCGAACCATGCTAAAAGCAAATGAAATCACCACTTTTTTGTTTGGAGAAGGGGCCAAGAAGCATAAAATATCAGACAGAAGAAAAGGAGAAGAAAAAGACTGTCTGACTCAAATACATCTGCCTCCATCACACACCTCTCAGGACTGGCCACCTCATCCTCAGTAACTGAGAGTGTCAAGGACAGCAGCCATCGATGTTCAGAAAGTAGCATCAGCTTCATGGTATGGCATACTCTCAGCTAATTTAAAATAAGCTTGTTAATGACTCTTGGTTTCATTTTGTAGTTATAATGACTAATAGAGACTTAGAAATAATCACAGGGTATGTGTTTTATTAAAAATATCAATAAAATGAACTATTGTTTAAAAGTTTGAAACTAGCCCTATTTTAAACACTCTCATCACCAAGATCTCTAAGTCTTTATCTGCTATATAGGCCTACATATATTCACTTCTAACCTAAATGAGAGAGTACTGATAACTCATTTAATAACCAGTTATTAGAAAACCTGGTTTTTGTGTAAACTAGAGATTTAGGTTATAGAGATTTATTTTATTAAATTAGCAACATTCTATAGGTTAGTCTAATGAATAGAAAACAATGCTAGGAAAAAGGAGGACAAAGGGCTTATAACTAGCTCTGCCACTGACTTACACTAAAGGAACTATCTGTATTGAGCTGAGAGCTCTCCAAACCAGTCAACATTACTGCAGAAAAACATACAAACATCACTACTCATGATAACATTTGTTATCTTTCCTTCTTGTATTATTGTATAAGTCAAAATGGCAATATTCCTTACTGTAACTTTAAGAATTAGAAGCAGTAAAGACACCAGCTTAGATTTCAGTATGATATTCCAGATGAGAGCCATGTTAATGGTGAGCATATATTCTGCTAACATGTCATACCCCAAACCATAATGACTCATGGTTTCATCAGTCCAAGTTAGATTACAGTGCCATACTGCTGCAGTCTATCTGCTGTTCTCACCCAAAGATTTTGTCTTAATACACTTTAACAAAAAATTTGTTATTGTTATTAGTGAGATATCTTTATAGGTCACTGTATGGAATTGGTTATTTAACATTACAGGGATTTCGAAAGCTACGATAGTAGATCTCTCAATCACCATCTTACATAGTCCTTTATTTGCTCTGTAACACAACTAAAACACCTGTAGTAAGACTGGACTCACATAAGATTAAATCTCTAGTTGCTGTTTGTCATATTCATGCTTTTATGTGCATTTCTAAAACTATAATTCAGAGATTTCTATTTCACTTCGAAGAGTTTCTAAAATCACTGACACCTAAGGCTGATGAAAGTTTCCTTTACACTGATTATATCTTAAAATAATCTAAACCCATGGAAAATACTTTGGAATTAAGTCCTGGCATACTAAAGACAAATGTTTCAAAAAACTAAACATATTTAGCTTTCATAGCTATGTTTAAATTAGTATTACATATTAATACACACAGGCATGTTGATATATACATGTACCTAAATACATAGAATATATATACACTTACTTCTATTCATTTATTAAAAATATACAGTTTTAATAATACATTTCAGAGATCTATGAAAAATTGTTAGTTATATTGTACTATATTACTAGCATATATATATATACACACATATGTAAGGAGTGTAGGAGAAGACGACATAGCACATATTTTGAGAAAAATAAAATTACTAAATAGGTGTAGTTTGGAGAGATCCACATCAGTCATCTCAGGTGGAGTAGATGCCGATTATTTATATGGAAAAAATAATGCAAAATGCATTTATTTGACTTCAAGCTACTAATGTTAATACCGTTTCAGTCTTGCTGTGGTATTGTTTATCTAATTGCCTTATAAACTGACAATTTATATAGAAAACAATCAAACCAAGTGGTGTGTTTTTGCCATAATAAGTACTCCTATTTTAGCTTCTCATGCTCTGAACTAAAGGAAAAAAAAAAATGAAGAAGCTTAGAATCAATTTTAAGTAATTGTGCTTTACAATAAGATAAAAACTGCATGTCTAGTTTTTTCATTAAAAGTCAGAATTTATTTTCATAAGCTACTGCTATGTCATGTTTTTTCTGGTTTTCTTGTTTCTTCAATTTCTGTTTGTTGATATATAAAATGCTGAAGTTATCACTGGAAGATCAACATGGAGGGAAAATTGAAACTTGAAATTAATTAAACTGTATTTAATCTACAAGATTTTTGTTCCTGAAATTAATCTGAAATGTCCAATAACTTTGCTTATCAATACATGCCTGGGTCCTGGGTCTCTTACCAAGCACACTATGTATAATTTCATTCATTCTTCGGCTGATCTTCAGAGGGAATAAAGGAATTTCCTCAACATAAAACCTGATGTCATTGGAAGAATAGTTGAGACAGAGTATTGAGGAAAGCATTAAGCCTGAAAAGAACTACAAATGAGATTTCATCACATTTTATTCTCTGTACCCTAGTTCTATCCTCCAGTCCAATCCAAAAGACTTTCAAAGCTCAAAGGTCTCTATATTAACTCATGCAATGAACCAGGGTAGTTTCTCCCCACTCCTAATACCATCTCCTTAGCTGTATGGGAATAGAGAATGGAGTACAACAAATAAGAACTCAAACCACAAAGAATCTATGGGGACATTGGCTTTGAGAGTCATGACTACCTAAAAGCACTGGTTACTCAGAACCAGCTTCTGAAAATATATCATTGATGTGAAATAGCTAACATTTTGAATCAAACACAGGTGTTTAAATTTCAGAATTCTGGACTGTCTTCTTGGGTTTTCAAAAATCCTCTGACAAAATTTCACAAGAATGATTGTAGAGGAAGTTTAGTTTTTGGCTAAGCTATGAATTCCAGGAAAAAATGAAAGATGGCAAGTCTGGCATTAAAGATATGCAGTTTATGTGTGTTAAATCAAAAACTAATGATGAAATCACTATATCTAACATTTTATCTGAAATATTTAGACAAGGTTATAATATGGTGGCTCATGAACTTTGCAGGGCATGGACAGTTACATAATTATGTTGCATAAGTTTCATTATGATTTAGGAGACTGGAACTGTAATCTTAATACACCACAGAAGAATAGTTTCAGATGGTATATAGGAAATATAATGTGTAAATTTATACCCGTGGGTAGAAATATTCCTCAAAAATATATAAAACGTTAATAAAATTTAATAACATTACCTAACAACAGGAAAAGGGCTCATGATGTTAAGAAGTCCAGCACTGCAATTCTTAATCTTGTGTGCAGTGATGAAATAGATTTTACATTGCAATGTAGACCTCAGAAACTGCTGTTTAAGCTTGGTTTCCTTAACATGCATTATATAAGCCTAGTGTCCTGGTGTTGTCTGGGATAGAGTTCATTTTCTTCCTAGTAGCTGGTATAATACCATGTTTTGGATTTATGATAAGAAGAATGTTGATAACACTCTGATGTTTTAGTTGTTGCCATGCAGCACATACACTAAGTCAAGGACTTTTCAGCTTCTCATGCTTCCCTGCCAGCGAGATGGCTTGGGGTGCACAAGAAGCTGGTAGGACACAGCAAGGACAGCTGACCCTAACTTGTCAAAGGGCTATTCCATACCATATTAATTATGCTCAGCATAGAAAACTGGGAGAAGAAGGAGGAAAGGGAGATGTTCAGAGTGATAGCATTTGTCTTTCCAAGTAATAAAACTAGAGGGAGTTGGCCAGGGAGCAGCAGTGTGGTGGTTTGGGTGGATTCACCCTTTTGCTTGCAGCTTGCAGCCAAACACAGCCTGCTCTATCCCCCTCCCCCCCCTCACCCAGGGAGTAGGGGGGAGAATTTGGAAAGAAGGGCAAGGACTCACGGGTTGAGATAAAAACTATTGACTAATTAAAAGAAAAATGATAATGATAACAACAGTGATAACAGACTATACAAATGAGTGATACACAGTGCTCCCCGCCCACTGCCCAATCCCCAGCCTGTGCTGGCTAACGATCCCGCAGCCGAGACGGTCCCGAACTGAAACCCCGGAAAAGTGAGCCTGAGCGATCCCCGAGAGAATGTGTTGTCTTCCGGTCAACACTGGTTAATATACTGGCATGACGTGATATGATATGGAATATTTCATTGGCACAACCAGATGCCAGTTTTGGGTTTTGCTATTCACTGCACTTCCCCCCCCCAGTCCTGGTGCAGCTGTGAAACAAACAGCATGGCCTTGAAGCTGCAGCAACACAAGTATTGTTATCAAAGTTCTTCTCGTGATATGTCTGAACTGAAACACTGAAAGTAAAATACTACTCTTCTAATTACTGAAAAATTAACTCTATCCTAGCAAAACCAGGACAAGCAGTGGCTGCTCAGGGACTGGCTCAGCATTGGTCAGCAGGTGGTGAGCAATTGCATCATTCATCACTTGTTTTGTATATTCTTTTCTCATTATTATTATTTCCCCTTTATTTTCTGTCCTATTAAACTGCCTTTATTTCAACACATGAGTTTTTACCTTTTTTCCAGTACTCTCCCCCCTCCCACTGGCAGGGAGTAATCTAAAGACTGCGTGGTGTTTACCTGTCTGCCAGGTTGTTGTTAAACCACAACATATAGAAATATTTAAACTACTAATAAAAGATTCTAAAGATAACCCAGATAGTGGATAATTTTTTTTTTTGTCCTGTGACAGAGGGTTAACTTTAAAACATTTTAATACAAAATCAGTAAGCTACAATTGTGTTCTGGTATGTGGTATTCTATAGCAGGTAACTCAAACTGGAAAATTGACAACAATATCATATAGGTGGAAGTTTCTTTTTTAAATTATGCATTATTTTACTCACAAAACAGAAATGTAATCTTTAAACACTGTTTCAAGTATATTATCCATTGTTAATATTTCATATTTTGGGATATGAATGAATTGTAAGTTTTGGAAAGCATGGTGTAGCCAAACTGCTTCCTTTTCTTTACACTGTCAAATGTTCAGGAGCACAAATTTT
>NW_010314537.1:60097-62918 GCF_000700745.2 Antrostomus carolinensis | reverse complement strand
CAAACCATTCTATGATTCTATGAAAAGGGCAGTCAGAAAGAAAGACCGTGAGGAAAAGATGGAGATAGACATGTAGGTAGATGAAGGTGCATGAGGATGAGGAGTCTGCCCTATCCACAGCAAGAGACTAAAGGACTAAAGGAATAGATGCAATACAGATGAGGAAGGTTATTATCTGTTCTATTTTGATCAACTAGACCAGCACAAAGTAAAATAGGAGGAGCTGGAGAAAGCATAGAATCAGGCTGCAGTTGTATATTTAAAATGTATATTAGAAACAATAGATACTTCAAGGCTGGAAGGAAGCAGAAGAAGAAAGGTAGTCAAGTTGCCTCTGTCAGTAAAACTCAACGTTTATGGTGACAAGATCTTCTCTGAACCTCCCTTACCGAGTCTTTCAGCATGGGAGCAGCATGACTGCTGCACTGGCCTGCAACACCCATTTAGGGTTCCCTCTCAGGAAACCCAAGTGCTGAGTGGGCATAGAGAGGGCAAAGGGAAGCTTTTAGAAACTCTGGCTTGGTACACTTAGCTAGGAGAGGTAAATCAAGATGCTTGTTATGATTCTCATTTCCTGGTATATTATGATAATTACACACATTCAAGTTTTAGAATTGATACAGATTCCGTCCAGATTAGACTATAAATGGATACAACAATCTAGAAGAAATCTCTGGTTCTCCACCCTTTTTCAAAACATGAATCTATATAATTGCAATAATTCACTAGTAAATTAACACAGTGGTAAGTTATAATCAAAGCTTTTTAGCAGCCACACAATATTTCAACCTAATCAGTGTTTTGTATTTGTTTTTATTTCAGGCTCTTTAGTAATTTTAGTAAGCATCTAACTGCTTGTTATCTTGATTTTCTTAAGAGTTGGCTTTTTTTTGCTATGATAACTAACTCCTCATAAATCTTAATAGTTGCTCAGTATTTGGAATTACCAAGAAACTTTTAAGATTAATAAAAATAATTATATTAATTGCACATTATTTATGGTATCACCCTTTGTCCTATTCTACTTTTTTGGTCTTCACAATTTAATTTTGTGATCAGTCAACAAGTTTTGTCATTCTAGGTTAGAATGTACCATTAGAAAGGGCACTACATCTTATTCAAAAATCTAACTTCCCAACAATCAACCAAAATCCCTTGATTTACTTCTGAAACTAATACCTTACCCACTAGTGTTTAGTACTAGTCTTCTCTATTACCAGAAACACAATAACAGAGAAGTTCCTTGCCACTGAACAGATTTAGGACAGTGGTCTGGGATTACTGTAAGTAAAATTCCAAGCTACCTCTGCTCTTATAGCACTGCTGTGTCTACAGAAGATTTTAGATGATAGCTGGTTATCTCCCAGAGTCCACAAGTGGCTTTAATTCCCTTCACAAAGGCTTATAGAAAAGCTTAATTTCCTTTTGATCATCTTTGATTTCTCTAATTGTATTCTTCGTTATTGCCAGATTTGTTCAAGTGGAAATGCATGTTCAACTTCACTGCTCCCAATACTGCCCACTGGTCCAAACACTCAGCCACCAACAGTCATGCTTCTAGTACTTTCCACACAATCCTATTTAAAGAATATAGCCACTTTCTCCATTTCATGTGCAGGAAAGCCAGTTAAGAAGCACATCAATTTGATGGCCCATAAAAAAGATCCTCTTCTTGAACAGAATTTACACTTTCAAGGACAACACGTGACAACATACATAACAAATCACCACTAAGTTGGAGCAAAGAGCAGTCTAATCCCCCCACCCCCAATTACTTATGATTTTTTTTCCTATTGTCAACCTGTGCTAAATAAATAAATAAATAAATAAACCTCCAAGATCAGTTCATTAACATATTTAGACAGGATAAATGAATAAGTGATTCTATCACTATTGGACAGTTCAACCAGCTCTGTATTTCTGCTTAACACTGACTTGGAAACACGAAGAACCAATGTCTTCGAGATAATGAAGACTTTAGGGTTGTTACAGGCCCAAGTTTCAATGTGAAACCTTATCTCAAGTTTGGAATGCAACAGGAAACTTCAAATTTTTTACAAATATTTATTAATTTACTCTTCATGCCTTCTTTTTGATTTAAACTCTCATGTTAATATACTTGAAAGAACGAATATCCTGGCACACTGATGATCTGCAATATAACTAGCCCCCAGTTACTCTTTTCCTCCCCTCTCTGCTCCCTTTATTGGAAGTTGTGACTTCTCTCCAAGAATCAAGTACAAAAAAAGACAATAAATTCCTTCTCTATACATGTTTTGAGCCATGTCTTTTGTACTTGAAAGCAATAGTGC
The DNA here is from genome assembly GCF_000700745.2 of Antrostomus carolinensis. Taxonomy (NCBI): domain Eukaryota; kingdom Metazoa; phylum Chordata; class Aves; order Caprimulgiformes; family Caprimulgidae; genus Antrostomus; species Antrostomus carolinensis. Next base: position 60,606 of record NW_010314537.1, on the reverse strand, counting down.
CTATTCTACAAAGCAAGGATATAAAGTGCCTAGAACAAGAAACCAAAACATCAAATATAGTATGATTTGCAGAAAACTGCTATGATACAGAAGGTACCAGAGATCAGAATGGCAACCTTACTGCTACAAGATGTCTGTTTTCAATGGTAATTTTCTAATGCACCATTTTTTCAAGTAGGACAACATGTTGGTAGTTAATCACACTTAATGCACCATTTTTTCAAGTAGGACAACATGCTGGTTAATCACACGGTGAATTTAACCCTCCTGCTTCCTTTATATTTACACATCATATAATTGAGACCTCAAGAATCCCTAACTTCTTCAGTCAGTTGCTCAGTAGGCACTTTTACTTTCTTGTTAAGCAATTAAGAATCCCTATGGGACTTTTCTTTGCTTGCCTGCTACATCATCCTTCCTATTTTCATTTTTTTCACGCTTTGTTTTGGCTATCTGTTATTTTCTCCTCTCAGATAGTCCATGTAACTAATGAGATGTCTTATTTTTCT
>NW_010314537.1:44962-60071 GCF_000700745.2 Antrostomus carolinensis | reverse complement strand
CTACAGGAGTTTTACAGTGGTCACACATCTAGCTCATCTTGCAGTTCATCAATGACTCTGACATGAAGGGTCATTTAGTATTGCTATTATAAACATTTTTTTAGGAAGGTTAGGCATCTCCTAATTTGTGTAAGATCAACAACTCAGCTTTACTATTGATTATGAATACAGTTTGGTTACTTATTCCCGAATCCTTGAGCTGCAAAAAGGCTTTGTTTTGAAATACTGTCAGATAATGAAGTGTTGCCTAGCGGTACTTAAACGCTGTCTTTAATCATCATGTCAGCAGCAAAGGGTCAGGCAGCCAGTCCTAAAAGTCCCTATTCACACTGTTTGCTCTATCAGCATCAGTATGTTCTTTCTTCTAAGGTAATAAATAAGAAAAAGATCACTTACTGCTGCCATAACTCACAGGTATTACTCACACTTTTCTGAAAGTATGCTGTAAGGGTTTTGATGCTTAAAGATTGCCTGGTAAAAACATAAACCTCCTGCCAAGCACTGAGCATCAGGCAGAACAGCATACTTCTCTGTTCCTGTACTTACATGTAGCTTCTGTTTGTGTCTTGAAGCCTAATTAGTTTAACTTTGACTCCAAGATGACCAAACATACCCAAGGCTCTAAAACCAGCAGGAAAAATAATCATAAATGAATACAAATAAATATCCATTATTAAAACTGGGCACTCTTTCGTATGATAAAGAGGATTTTTTGGTCACTTTGCCCAACAACTTTCAAGGGACAAAAAACATTAACAGTAAAATTAAGTGCATAATTGTTGTTTTCAATTGCAAGTTTCAATTTTGTTAAGTTTATAAAAGAAAAGAACAGACTACTCAGAACATTTTGAAATTAATTCTTAAATACACTAGATCTATTTATAAAAAAAATAATTCGATGTTTCTGAAAATGAAACTGTATTATATGAAAATCTTTATTGCACTCTTGGCATTTTCTATCTCACTTTCACATTTTTTCCCCCTTAGTGCTACCTTCTTATTCATCACTAAATGAAGATATAGGAATGAATTATGTCTGTTCAATAAGTTCATAGCACATGTATTTATATACATAAAAATGTAACAGTTTTTCTAACTAATCTGTAACTCAGGATACTCTATAACATACTTCCTATTGTACAGCCAAAGACAAGCTCAGTGGGAGATTTCATCTTCAAACTGCATGTTTCCTAGCAACACTATTTAAGTCAGAGCAGCTTTTTTCAAATTTACATCAATCAGTTGGAACTGTTGAGAATGCTTAAAAACATCTCTTTCATCCTGTGAATAAACAGTTCAAATCAGACTAGCAGCTGCAAAAAGGAGAATAAAGGAAAATCAATTCAATGTTTACTAGAATTTGCTGGTGGATTTTGGAATAATACGTTATTTGTGCCTTTCGATTTTAAACATACACATTTCAGAATAGCTATTGGTGAGATCCATGGGCACTTTTTACAGGATTGAGCTGCCACCCACCATTTCAAAGATACTCTGTGTTTTAAAGACTGCTTTTCAAGGACGCTTACTCATGAGGTAGACTTAGTTGTATTCTGAAGATTTTAAAAGACAAATTATGGTTACTATTGGTTTAATTACCTACAACTAAAGCATAGTTTCTGTAGTCTTCAGATTATTTTGGTAAAAAAAAAACAACCAACCAAACCTTTTTTTTGAAAGCTTAGTTTATTGAATGCTAATTATCAGTTGATGCTTTTAATGCATGCATTCCCTATCAATCCCAGCATAGCCTCAGAAGCACAGAGTATCTACAGAAATCTCAACACTTAGCAAGAGGGGATGCATGGACGTTTACCATCAGAACAGCCTTTGGATGAATCCTAGAGTCAAAATTGCTACACCTGAGAGACACTAGCAATCACATCTTCCCATACACGTAAGAAAGAATATCAATGTCATGATTGTACTTAGATTAAATCAAGGTGGACTGGGGAGGAACAAAGGTGGGAAAATGGACAGGTAAAGGGATAACAGGGTCCAGCAGTGTATGACAGTGGGTGGTCAATACACTTGTCTGGCCTGATCACCAAAGCACATCCTGTTTTCTGATTAAATTCCATCTCTGACTAATTTCCTGGGTGAGAAGCTGTCTATTCCACATGCACGTGTGTGTTTGTAGGTGTAAGTGCCAGCCACTGGAGTGGGACCATGAGTTGATGGGGTCCATGGTGGCAGCAACTGGAGAGACCGGAATATGTGAGAGGTCTCAATGGCCACCACTGGAGAAGAGTCCACATTTCATAGGTGCCCATGTGTCTGCGGCATCAGCTACTGCAGAAGGTGGAGTAGATAACATATTCTCTATGGGTGCACATGCCAGTGCATAATCGCCAGTGGACATCAAGCTGGACTAGCTAGCAATTAAGAAGTTTGCGAGCAGGTATTGGAGCAGCTGCTGCCAGCAGCTGGGGACACATGGGAATCCAGGGCCAGGCTAGCTACTGGAGAGGTCTACGTTTATGTACGGACACATACTTTCCACTAACAGGCTTTCATCCTGATCAGCCAGACAGGACGAGGCTGTTGGGGCTGTTTCTGTTTGTGACTGTTGTTGCTCTCTGTCTGTTGATCTATGTGGCCAGCCACGTATAGATGTACGTATGCACTGTGTGAGCTGCTGAGCATCGCTGCTGGCTGGTCCTGAGCACAGGGAGCTGCTGTTGCCTCGCCTTTCAGGCGACCAGATTTGTCAACCCCCAACAAAAACAACCAAAAATTTTGGTGAGATGCATCTGACCCTGAATTTCTACAATGACATGCAGGATTGTCTCCATGAGTGTGCAAGTGTTTTATCTTTGTAATGTAATACATCTGAAAATGTCAGTATTTTATCCTTGTAATACCATAATGTTTATTTGTATAGAAAGTAGTTTAAAGTATGAGAATTATATTAGGACTAATCAGTTTAATGACTGAATCCAGAGAACCTTTTAAGATCACTTCTAAGTAATTAATAGGTCTATAAATAAAGCCAAAAGAGAGAAACACTTGGTTTTATACATCCAAATCATTCTACTTTGCTTTTTATTCTTAAATATCAAGGACAAAAAAGTTAAATAAAAAAAAAAACCAAACAGGCATATGAGAGTCAGAGGCCTGATCGACTTAAGTGTCTGCAAATATTTAAGTATAGGATGGACACAGACAGTAAAATCACAGGAGGCACTCATCAGTTTGCAGAACTGAAGCCTAGAAAATGGCGTTTCAGAGATTTTGTTCCAAGTTTCATATTGTTGTGACAAAAAATACAGCTAGATAAATACAGCTTAGGCAAATCGGCTGGAAAAAAAAAACAACAAAAAACAAAAAACATTTCAGTTATCAAAGTTGCATTAGAAACTAATTCTATTCCAACAGACTAATTTCAAACAATTACAAATGTTTTACTTGATAACTGTTCTGTTGAACGTAACATACAAGTGTATTCTTTCACAGATGCCATTTCAATATGGCGATAAGCCAAGAAATCAAAATAACCTTCTCATTTAGAAGGTGCTTATAGCAAAGCAAGGCCATAACATCTTGCAACGGCAAGCAATTCCACATTCTTTCAAGCAATAAACCAGACTTGGTTAAACAACTGCCTACAGCTCCTGCACAGCTATTCTGTATTTATTGCACTTCTTACAAGGACCTGGAAGCGTCCACACCAAGGAACACGTGGTCTCCAGCACAGGGGCTTTCCCTGTTTAGGAGTTCCTGACAAAACAGGTGAAATGAGAACTGCAGTAAAGTACATCTGAAACAGATAATCCTTCCAAAACATGCATCCTACCTGTTTTGATTAAATCTCCCATTTGAGAGTAAGAAATGTAATATGCAGTAGTGTGGGGGTTCATATGCTTATTACTCCTATTTTTCAGCTATAGAGTTAAAACATTACAACATCCATTGTCTTTGCTTACTAAAACTTGTACAGACTTTGTGAAAATGTACTGAAATGTTAACATTTTCCCCAATTATATCCTAAATTTTTCATACTTTAGCCAAAGAGTAATACTTGCTAATTCTTGATGCCCAGCTTTTGGGTAAAAGAACAGAAGTATTATTATAGTTTAATTTTTCAATGAACTTAGGTTTATTTGGGGATTATATATGACCAAAAGTACTTAACAAACAAGGTTGGTCATTTAAATTGTACTGTTAAGTACACAATAGTAACTGTAACTCACACAACAGTAACTGTTCTGATTTTTCATTGTCTGGTCCTACAACTGAAGGGCAGTATACTCATTGTGGAAGGAAAGGGAAAGCACATCATCACCTGCAGACATTGTTCTACCCAGTAAAAGTCAAGTAATCAGTATATATTCCAGTATCTTAGGTGGTATGTTAGTGCATCTACAAATTAGTAATGTCCACACATTAACATCTTTAAAGAAAATCAATTATAGATGCTTTAATTTATTATTTTTTACACATACTTTCTACTGCACTTGCCTTTATCCTTCCTCCCTGATCTCTTCCCCAAAGTGCTCAACTTTTCTTAATTGCCTCAAATATTTAATTGAACTGGAGAGGCATGTAAGGTACCTTTCACATTCAATTTACCTGCAAAAGAAATTGATAAAATTACCTCCCTGATGTCCAGCTGGAATGACAAGAGAAGAACAGATAAAATGTTACTCACAGTAACCAGTATCAGAAATTGAAATAGCATCATTATCTTCATTGGCATCTCTGTGCTTTTATACTGATGGAGATACAATGAGAACACAGTCCAACATGAATTATTAGTACATTTAAAAAGGTAACGTGAAAGAGGCTGCTATTTATAACTACCAAAAACTGTTGGGTATCACATTCTGTGGTCTGTTAATGCATCTGTCAAATGAATCATTATGGCAACGCAAATTTGGACATTTGGTCTTTCTGTTTCTCAAAACATTACAATAAAACATTTTTAAATGTATAATGTGTACTGTAATATTAACTATGTTCTGAAACATTCCAAGAACTTTGATGGTCTCCTTTTTTTGATAAGAAAATTTTCCAATTCTCATTACAGTACTAACAACATGAAAAAATCTTCAATGGGGGCAATGCCTGCAAAATATTCAATATACATAATTAAACTCACCAGACATTCTGCAATGCAATTTTATATATCACCTTTTTCTTCTCATCAACAGAGAACAGCTCTAGGTCACAGAACAGATAGCTTTTATACTGATAGTGTAACTGAAATTTCCTTTTCTAAGATACAGAAATTTCACAATAAGTCAGTATTATCTTAACTGAGAGATGGCATCTTACATTACTGTTTGATTCGGTAGTTTATTTTAATGCTGCAATCTGTCTTTTCTTTTATAGTAATCACAGAAATGCATTGACAATTTTGAAAAGCTAAAATTTCAGTATTTGTTAACTGTCACAGGATCTAACATCCAAACTTTTTTAGATCATTTGTTGGACTCTTCAGCAGAAACAAGATGACAAAGAGAGACAGGAGCATACAGACCTTTGTCAGTATGGCGTATGGGGACTGAAGGCTTTAAGTAGAAGCACAGTAGAACAAAGGAAATAATATGATGGTTTAGGACATCAGAACCAGGATATCAGGAATAATTTATGTGTGATCATTTTGACCTGGGCATTTCAAAGCTGTTACTTTTCAAATTTAACTCCGGCTTTACACTTTCTTAAGACAGTACAAATAGAATTAAGATCAGATACTGGGTAATCAGATCAGATAAAAAATGTTGAAAGCTACATGTCTGAGAGGGAATTTGTGTTAGGTTTTCTATTGGAATAAAGTGTTATGTAGTTTTCATGAAAAGATGAGCTTCAGAATACATGCAGCAACCTTCACTCCCAGATGCACCAGCCCTCCTAACAGACCATGTACCAAAGGCAGCTTTAAGACCTAACCTAACAATGAAGTTTCCTTCCTGCTTTTCCTGTGTTATAGCACTGCCATGCATATTTGCTTCATATGAGCAGACTACTCAATTGCTTATAAGCTGAGCTCTACAGGGGTTTTTCCAACCAGAGTTGCTACAGGGGAGCAAGATGAGAGCTCTTATATTGCCAAGGCAATAAAGGATCAGGTATATCCTTCGAGCAATTTATGTCCCAGCCTCAGCAACAGAAATAAGGATGGTGCCAAGGAGGGAAACATTCAAGGTCAGGCTGGACGGGGCTCTGAGCAACCTGATCTAGTTGAAGATGTCCCTGCTCACTGCAGGGGGTTGGACTAGATGATCTAAAGGTTCCTTCCAACCCAAACTCTTCTATGATTCTATGACATTAAAACAAATGACAGTCCAAGCATCAGCAATAAAGTGATAAATAACGTACATTATCTCTTTGTTGTACATGAGAATTTCTCCCATTTGACATGGGTGAAACCCCCTTTGCCTGCAACTACTGTAACATAGTCAGGAATGGATTCATTGACACAGGAAGAAAAACTCTCTTCATCTATGCCACCATCTTTAACACTTGACATGATTACAGCTGAGGAAATTAAGGCACACTGCTATATTATGTGGAGAATATACTTTATACTTGTCTACAAGTCTTATCATAAAAAAAGCAACTAGACTGAAGAGGAAAAAACATTGATCTTCCCCTGTCTTGATGTGTGTTTTGCAGGATACAGTTTGAAGAAACCAGTTACTAATTTACAAGGTTAATATTTATAAAATAATATTAATTTTTATATATTTATGAAAAATATTTATATAGGTCTATAATATATAATGGGTCAGATGATTTCATTAATTGTTCAAACTTTTTACCACCACTATTTTATGCTTCATGGCACATCTAAAGATTTTTTGTTCTAACACATCAATAGCGTTTTTAATAAAAACAATTGCATTTAACCATTTGTATTTATTCTGTAAGGAGTATGAACCTACGATGAAAGACAAATGCACTTGAATTAAACACAGGGAGAAATGGTCAGGTGAGTGACCAATATCAAGTAGTCTAGGTCTGCATTATGTTCTGAAATAAATGTGACACATCCTATGTCTCATAGATTAGATTTAAACCATTTGGCTAAAATACAACGTAAAAAACATAACGATCTAGAGTTATTGATGCTAAACTAAGAGCAAAGCAATATATTTACAAATCAAAGCTACATAAACAAGCTAGTGTCAAAATTAGACTTAAAATATCAAATCAGTTAAGTCTTCACATTAGCATCACAGTATCAAGTAATCAATTATTTTAAATTCTAATAAGGGTTATCTGGAAGTGATTATCTGATGCTGTGAAACAAGTTAATGAATTAACTAAAACCTGCATATATTCTGAAGATATTTTGAATAACTTAGTATTCAAAACTGAACCTGCTATTTAGTGTTTAAACTACAAACTGGTTGTTACTGATTTTGCAGATTTCATTTTTCATTTTCTATGTGGTATGTAACCCACTGCTCTTCCTAACACCCAACAGACACAGGATAGATCTCAAAAGAACACTCAGGCGGAAGAAGTCTGACAGCTCTTGTTAGCCTCTTACGGCAGGCATTGTGAAAGTTTCCTTCAATTCAAGAAGACGCTTTAAAGAGTACTTCTGTGAGACTATATTTTAGGGTCGCTTTGACGCGGGAATCTTCCTTTCTGATGTCTTCCCTTTCAGAGCATTACTGACATTCGTGCTACCAGGCAGGCACACAACTGCATGCTACAAAGTTTTGGTATTTCCCACCTAATAACACCAAAGGAAGGAAGTAGAAAAGAGAATTGCATATCCCAGGAAGTTTTTGACCTGTCCAGCTTGGCAATATCTGCTTTTTGGAAGTAAATGTAAAATCACTCCTGTTATACTTGCAGATGAAAAAAGTCTAATTAAAAAAAAACAAATCACCACAACAATTAACAGTAAGAACAAAGTGGACACAGTGTTCTTTGATGCTTAGAAAACCACAGCATTCAGTGCAGAAATGAATAAATTACAGAGGTCATAAAGCAGGATGGGTGCAGTCTGGACAGTACAACTCTGAAAAGCATCTAGGGGATACAGTGGACAAGCAATTTAACTGGGGTTTCCAGGACAATGCTGTGGCTAAAGGAATTACGTGACCCTTAGGACTTAAATTACTAAGATGTACAGTTATCGTGTGAATTTTCTCATTAGAAATAAGCAAATTTGCTTGGAACTTGCATGACTTATATTGGAACACTGTAAATACTTATGATGCCGGATGATATTATTAAAAGAGACTGAAAAAAAACAGAGCTTGAAGAGATGTAAAATACACACATATATACAAAAAGAGTGGAGAAATTGACTTATGACAAGAACTTTCCTTGCTCAATCTGTCTGGCATACCAAGAAGATGACTGAGGAATATCCTGGCTACAGGACCTAAGTATGAGTTGAAAATATTGGAGGCAAAAGGGTCCTTTAATCTATTAGAGAAAGGCATAATAAAACCAAAAAGCTAGGAATTTATTCTAGAGTGATTTAGACAGGATGTGTGGTGAAATTTTAGCAAAGAATATGTGACACTCACAGTTTTTGAGGTCTTCAATAATTACTAAATACTTTCTTGCAAAGCATAAAGTACTGGATTAAGCACTGAGCCAGCTGGTTGAAACTTACTGACCTACCTCTGAGCTCTTACAGTCTCTTAAGAACTGGAGCTGCAGAGAAGGTAGATGATGAACTGGAACAGTGTTTCCCCAGAGTGGGATCCTGTGTTTTCAGACTGGAAAGCCTTCTACCTGTTCCCAAAGCCAGAACCTCCAATTCTATTCCATTTTATAGCACCTCCTTTTAGGGCTTTCAGGAGAGACCACTATTAAGACCACACATTAAATTTCTAGGCTCCACTGAGGTTCAAAGTAGATAATTTTTAGTGAGCAGCAATGTTTATCACTTCTAACAAGCAAAAAACCTCCAATCTACTTCATTTTTGAATACTACAAACAGCTGTGAAAACTGCAAACAAAGCTGTGACCAAGAGATCAAAAATACAGAAAGAACTGATTGTAAAAAAACTCATTGAAAATAGCTACATCAATTACAAAAGGTCTTGAGAAGATTAAGATTATATTATCTTGAAAGATGTTCAGTTCAAATAGAAATAAACTACCTGCATGAAAAAAATCTTTATATCCTGCAGCCTCTCAGCATTGCATCAGCAGCAAGATTAAAAATAGATTACACTGTATTATGGCTAGATGTCACCGCTTCTCTCTTAAAAAAACAAGCTTCACAGTAAATTTTAAGTTTATGCAATAGACCATATGTCAAAGAGCTTATTTTGAGACATTTTCATCTTAATACTTCAAATCTTAAAGGTAAAGATTTTCAAGATTGGTTTTTACAGCTATTACAAAAATAATTCAAGTACCTAGACAGATTAGTATGTTCTGTATTCCCACAGATGCTCTTTCTTTTGTTATCAAAAGAAAGAGCAGAGGTTAAATACCAGAATGACAAAGGTAGGCCACTCAATGCTCCAATATCTCTGTTACTGCATGCACAGAAGATGCACATTGGTGTTCTGGCAGTGTGCCAGGTGATGATAAGGATTCTGCTACAGAATGTGTTAAGTTCAGAGAGAACAGTGAAAATTTAGAGAAAAAAATAACCTTACAGTGACATTTTCAGGTAGCAACTAGGTAGACTACAGTATATATTCATATATTTTGTAAAAATTAGGTGAGCAGGACAGTCACACTAAGAAATACATACTTCAGCTGAGGAGACAAGGAGCTGAGATCATAGGGTTAAGGAGACACATTTTGCTCTCAGTTGTGTGTCTGCAGTTTATTTTAATTGAATATCAGAGAAGGCATTTTTTACACATAGTGCTAAGATACTGATAATCTCTGAGACTTTCCATGTGTTTTTTAAAACCATTCATCCCACGGAGAAGATAAACTAATCCACAGAAATGACTGACTTGTACAGATATCTACCTGAGTGGGAAGAACGGAAAAGCACAGGAACCGTTAGTCACTAATAAGGAGGGTCTGGTTGAAGTGGTGAAGGTTGGGGACAGCCTTGGCTGCAGCAACCATGAGATGGTGGAGTTCAGGATCCTGTGCAATACAAACAGAATACCGAGCAGGATCACAAACCTGGACTTCAGCAGGGCCAACTTTGGCCTTTTCAAGCAATGACTAGGGGAAATCCCATGGGATAGAGTGCTAGATGGTAAAGGGGCCCAAGATAGTTGGTTAACATTCAAGGACTACTTCTTCCAGGTTCAAGATCAGAGCATCCCAATGTGTAGGAAAACAACAAAGGGAGCCAGGAGACCTGCATGGTTAAACAGGGACCTGCTGGGCAAACTCAAGTGGAGGAAGAAGGTCTACAGATCATGGAAGGAGAGGCTGGTCACTTGGGAAGAATATAAGACTGTTGTCAGAGGATGTAGGGAGGCAACTAGGAAAGCTAAGGACTCCTTGGAATTAAGCCTTGCAGGAGAGGTCAAGGACAACAGAAAGGGCTTCTTCAAATACATTGCAGACAAAGCTAACACTGGAGGCAATGTAGGCCCACTGCAGAATGGGGTGGGTACTCTGGTGACAGAAGATACAATGAAGGCGGAGTTACTGAATGCCCTCTTTGTCCACACTGCTGGAGGCTGTCCTCAGGAGCCCTGGACCCCTAAGGCCCCAGAGGAAGTCAGGACAACAGAGGAGTTTGCTTTGGTTGATGGGGACTGAGCTAGGGACCAAATAAGCAATCTGGACATCCATAAATCTATGGGTCCTGATGGAGTGCACCTGTGGGTGCTGAAGGAGCTGGCAGAAGTCATTGATAAGCCACTCTCCATCATCTTTGCTAAGTTGTGGGGAACAGGGGAGGTGGCTGAAGACTGGAGGAAAGAAAATGTCACTCCAGTCTTCAAAAAGGGCAAGAAGGAGGACCCAGGCAACTGTAGAGTGGTCAGCCTCACCTCAGTCCCTGGAAAGGTGATGAAACAACTCAGCTTCAGTGCTACCTCTAGGCATATCAAGGATAAGGTCACTGGGAGCACTCAAAATGGTTTTACCAAGGGGAAGTCACGTTTAACCAACCTGATAGCTTTTTATGAGGACATAACCAGGTGGATAGATGATGGTAGAGCAGTGGATGTGGTTTATCTTGAGTTCAGCAAAGCATTTGACACGGTCTCCCACAGCATCCTCGCAGCTACACTGAGGAAGTGTGGTCTGGATGATCGGGTAGTGAGGTGGATTGTGGTTGAAAGGAAGAAGCCAGAGAGTTGTGGCCAATGGGGCAGAGTCTAGCTGGAGGCCGGTATCTAGTGGAATCCCTCAAGGGTTGGTATTGGGACCAGTACTATTAAATATATTCATCAGTGACCTGGATGAGGGAACAGAGTGCACTGTCAGCAAGTTTGCTGATGATACAAAGCTGGGAGGAGAGGCTGACACACCAGAAGGCTGTGCTGCCATTTAGAGAGACCTGGACAGGCTGGAGAGCTGGGCAGGGAGAAATTTGATGAAATACAACAAGGGCAAGTGTAGAGTCTTGCATCTGGGAAAGAACAACCCCATGTACCAGTACAGGCTGGGGACAGACCTGAGGAAATGGAACTGGTGGTCCTGGTGGACAGCAGGATGACCATGAGCCAGCACTGTGCCCTCATGACCAAGAAGGCCAATGGCATCCTGGGATGTATTAGAAGGGGTGTGGTTAGTAGGTTGAGAGAGGTTCTCCTCCCCCTCTACTCTGCCCTGGTGAGGCCGCATCTGGAATATTGTGTCCAGTTCTGGGCCCCACAGTTCCAGAAGGGCAGGGAACTGCTTGAGAGAGTCCAGCACAGAGCCACAAAGATGATTAAGGGAGTGGAACATCTCCCTTATGAGGAAAGCCTGAGGGAGCTGGGACTCTTTAGTTTGGAGAAGAGGAGACTGAGGGGTGACCTTATTAATGTTTATAAATATGTAAAAGGTGAATGTCAGGAGGATGGAGCCAGGCTCTTCTCAGTGATGTCCAACAGTAGGGCAAGGGGCAATGGGTGCAAGGTAGAGCATAGGACGTTCCACGTAAACATAAGGAAAAACTTTTTCACTGTGAGAGTGATGGAGCACTGGAACAGGCTGCCCAGAGAGGTTGTGGAGTCTCCTTCTCTGGAGACATTCAAAACCCACCTGGACGTGTTCCTGTGTGACCTACTGTAGGTGATCCTGCTCTAGCAGGGGGGTTGGACTAGATGATCTTTCGAGGTCCCTTCCAATCCCTGACATTCTGTTATTCTGTGTGAATATCTTTCCATTCTGTTCTGCATTGTAGCTATTCTCTATTAAGGAAGAAACTCTTCATTCCTCAAACCTGTCTTTTAAAAACTCATGGCATTATTTTGGTTCTGTGAAACGCAGTTAATGAACCGTGCACAATGATTTTCTGTTAGATCTTGGCCTTCCCTATTATTTAATTGGCAATTAGTTCAACATACCGCATTGCATGCACTGCTGATGTTACCAGGTTACCAGGACTGAAGGTACTTTTTCTGAAAGAAGTAAAAGCTAAGAGTATATGAAATTCCACTACTGGAAAGGGTGTTTGAAAACCCATCACCACCAGCAGTTGGCAAAGACTAATGGCAGTTAGCAGATCACAAAAACACTGTCTCAATAGGGAGTATCCTACCAAAGGTCAGTGTGATGCTGCATAAAAAGAGCAGAATAAAAAAGGCTTAAAAAAATACCATAGCATTCTTCAGATTTCTTGGTTGTCATCAACTTACAAATCTTACAGCTTTTATTTTTGTTAGTTCTCCCTCCTTTGAATGCAAACTGAAATACAATGCAACCATTTATATTTGCAATGTTTCTGGCTGCAATATAACAAGTGGAGGATAAGGAAAGAAATTACCAATATGTTGGCTGCTGCTGCTTTTTCTGCATCAATAAGACCATTATGGCCTCAGACTATAACCTGAATTCTCAGCCAAGTCAGCCTAAGGGAATCTCAGATTTTGAAAGTGTCTCGAGAAGCTGCCTGATTAAGCACGGTGTTACTACACCTCCTAGAAAAGGTTCTACAACTTAAAAATTTAAGCAGTGCAGCACTGAACTAGGACTATGTCTTAGCTGTACAATTTTCTGTTTGTTTTTAAAACTTGCTTCCAGAAGGTTTTGTGGGATAAGAAATTCCGGAGTTAAAAAAAGAGCACAGATGATTTTACGGACTATATGGACTCTTTTTTTTTTTTTTTTTTTTTTTTTCAGGTAGAGTATCAAAGGCAACAATCTGTCCTAATGTCTTGAAGCAGATAGAGAGTAAGTGATGCATATAACTATTGTGCATCCCTACTGTGATGCAGCTGCTGCTTTTGTGTTACTAATGGATTCCTCTGTTGGCAGAAAAGGAATCTCCAGGTCTTTTTCAACAGGTGACAGGCAAAAATAAATTGCAAATCTTCGAGCTGGCCTGAGAGGGAGACCATTACCATTTCAGTTGACCACCATAACTTGAAAAGAAAAGCAGATAGAAGAAATAGAACAGAAGATGACAGAAAACAAACAAAATTCAACAAAATGGAAAAGCGGATTCAACGTTACAGAGAAGCCTTAAAATAAAATTAGGATAGCCTCCTAGTAGATGTGCAATTTTCCTTTGCATTTGATGGGAGTAAATGCAAAGACCAGGCCCCTGTGGACTTGGATCTATGGATCATTTCTGGTATCTTAATAAAACACACTTACCCCTTGGCAAGTTATTACTTCAGTGATTTGTGTTTTAATGGAGTGCTGCATCTTATTCAGTAGCAAGTATTGGTACGAACTTGGGAGGCAGCGGGAGTGGAAAAGGGAAGGGGACAGAGGGAAAGTTTACTGATTTCTCCAATTATAAAACCCTGCACAACTTGCCTGGAGGAGAGAAGGGTACTGGCCTCAGGGACAAGGGTGCAAAGAAAAAAGGGATAAACATGGTGATTTGGTTTAATAATACACTGCCTGCTACATTAGACAGGATTAGATACAGTTCATTTTCTGCAAAGGTTTCCCAAGCTTTCCTTTACACTGCCTTGTGCCAAATGAGAGAGTTACTTCCTGCTATCCCATAAACGTGAGTTTAGTAGAAGGATATAGCTTTAGTATGAAGCCAACTACTGCATGGTCCTGACAGTGAGTCTGAGTACAGGGCATCTCCTGCTCTGGAGCTTCCTCACAATCTACATTCCAGTACCTCAGCTGGGTGAACAATGATGGGCAGATGACAAAGATCACTCCCACTGATTGAATTTTATCATGTGTAACAGCCTAGAGCAAGCCAACTTAATGAGCAGCACTCCTAACACAATACCTACATTTTTCTTTCCTTCAGAGTTTGCAGCAAACATGCCATGCACATATGGTGTTGCTGGTTTTGTAATTCACAGCATAAGGTGTTTGATTTTATTTGAGCTATATGTAAAAGTGCAATGGAGAGAACATAATTGAAAAGCACCAATTTTCTGTCAGTTGTCTATCTCTGGTTGGAATAGGTATAAAATCTGAGTCCTTTGGGAAAGGGAACGAGTTGTGCCACTGGAGGCTAGCCTGTGCAAGGGTCGGATGATAGGCAGCTCAGACAACATATTTATCTGCTCCTCTGGATCCTTTTCTTCAGCCTGCATCACAACAACTTTCCTGTCTCTGCAGCCAACAGTAAATAATAGGAGATTTGGGGATTCATAACACAAATACTTTCTATCAGCAAATTACACAGGAGCAGATCCTCAGGCAACTTCAAATGTTCGCAGCGCCCAACATGTCTGCTATACTGCTTCTCACCACACAGAAACCTACCTCTCTTTTTCAAAATTTTGCATTAGAAATAAAATAGACTGCTCTCTACCAGATCTCAAAACACTTGTTAAAAGCTTCCCCCAATGCTTAACTTCAGGTAAAAAGAAAATTTTACATCACTATTCTTATTCTTTAGCACAGGAAACACAGGGCTGGTATTCACTTATTGTCAAAAAAGTGGGGGAAATGACAATATCTGAAGGTGCACTTCTGATGTGCCCTCCAGAACTGTCATACAGAAAATTATCAGAGGTAAAGCACAAAAGCTGGTACTGAACAAGCTCACAAAAAATACAAGTAATGGAAGCAAGTGGACCCCAATTCCAAGAGCTCATGAGACCTCCTACAAGAAGAACAAGCCAAAAAAAAA
>NW_010314537.1:41339-44880 GCF_000700745.2 Antrostomus carolinensis | reverse complement strand
GCCCTGTTACCCCAGCCTCTGGCTGGAACATCTGTCACAAATGAATTAATCTTTGCAAAAATACTACCTTCTTTTTAGACTAGTTTCCTAAGGAAAGGAGCTATGAGCAATCAAGCTGTTTGTGTGTGTGCCTCTCTCTGACAGTTTCCTCCTCCTGAGTAAGTTATACCTTCACCAAAGGTATTTCAACCAAATTTGGTATTTCAACTAAAGCTGATATAAGTCTGGAGGACATAAACAAGTTTATTTCCTAAAAGTGTCATGAAAATGCCTACCTGGGTGCAGAAGACAGAGCTGGTAAGTCTGCTATACCCTAAGGGTATAGCAGGAATGGCATACAGCCATGGTAACAAAGAACCTGGACAAGACAATGGACACTCTGGCCATGGAAGAAGCTTGTTGAGGGCTGGCAGTTCACCATGGATCAGGTAATGAAAACAAAGCATGCAAAGCCACAGCAAACCATGTGTCATAAATTCTGCCACTCACAGAACTCCTTGTTTCCTAATTTCCATTTTGCTTCAAATGATAGCAAATTTGACAATGAAATATTGTCCATGCTACTGTACTGGACCCAGTCCCATGCTAGGTTCATACCTGTGCACTGCAAAAGCACACAAGCAGCCATTTGGGAAAAAAATCAATAGTTGAGAACTACCAAGCATAAGAGGTCTCTTCAAAATTAAGATTGCAGATGTCTTCTGCTTAGTCCAATAAAACGATTAGGAAAAGAATTCTAATTCCAGGAAATTTATGCAGAAGTATGTTTTGAATTTATCTCACAAAAAAATTTCAATTCATTTTATCATTAATATTAATTACATAGGTACAATGTTTTTGCTCTGCATTAATAGACTGACATTTATTTAAGTCCTAATAATGACGTAGATATAGAACAACATTGGCCACATGGGTTTTCAGCAGAAAACTCTCTCCAAAGAATTTAGTTAGCATCTAAACAAAATTCTATTTCTTACCTAATTTTATATATTAAATGAGAACCTGTATCATAGAAGAGGAATAATTAAGATTTTAAACATGCTACTTTCACGGCATTTTGTATATATTTTGAAGAAGAAACAATTATACTGCATGAAAGCCTATGAGGAACTAAGTCTAGTATAAATAAACAATAACAAATTATCTAAAAAAAAAAAAATGTAATATTAAAGCTGAAAATGGTCTTAAAAGCATTACTTATGTTCTTCCATATGGCTGCAGGTTACTTGGAAAGAAGTCAATCATCTATTAGTTTTATAAATGGGGTCTACACAGAATATTTGGTACTCTAAAATTTACCTTATTTCAGCTATAATACTGAGATGCAAGATTTTGTTTTATCATTGGATCTCAAAGTTCAAAAGACTGTATTAATATTAATATTAAAGAAAACTAGAACTATACCCACTCTTAAACCTCAAAAGTGATTTGACTGATAAAGTTTACATTTATAAAATATTTATTGGGGGGGTTGAAGACTTGACTGACCTCATGAAATGTAGGCATAGGTAGATGACTACTGTGCCAAGTTCACCATGAAGAAGCTTAGGGCAAATTGCTCAGAAACACAAGGAGTTAGTCCAATTCCTGCTACACTAAAAATCGATGCTTACCATATGTAGTGGGAATGCCCCTTATAAAAGTAACTTTTGCTGTTCTTAACCTATATCTCTGTAATTTGCACACATATTTAAACACAGTTCATAGGCTTCATAACCCTGTTATGAGAAAGGGCTGTGAGAAAAGTCTCCCCTGGGGCTTCCACTCATGATTGCGCTGCTCCTTGTCTTGGAGGCTATGTGGAGCTCAGGCTCTTGCCTGAGCAATGCTGCAGGCACCTGTGCCCAGCCCTGACCTTGCCTTGCTGACTTCACCTTGGACTTGCCTCATCACTGCAAACTTGTCTGGCAATCCAGATTCTTGCTCAACTTCCAGTTTCTATCACTGGACCTCCTCTGCTCTTCATCTTCAGTTATAGACAGAGAAGTATATGTCCATGTACATCTGAGCATGAGTATGGTTTAAGTGGTAAGAAACAAAAGGACCTCTATATTTGGATGTGTGTGTGTATGAAAGGTGAGTGGGGAAGGTAGTTACGCCAGGTTGTGTGTATAAACAGGGACTATAACAAGTTGATGCATGTGTGTCCCAGATGGTGAGTGGTCAGAACAAAGGGTGGTGGTGATCTCATTGAGGACACTGCCCCTGCCTTGGCTCCTGGTGAGCAGACCGCTCTTGCAGGCCCTGAGAGCTTGCATGATCTCCTTCTAAAGGCAAAGGGCTGAGCTTGGACATATGGGGAAAAAGACTTAGAATAACTAATTTTTATAGACCATAACAATTTTCATCAGATCTGATGAGGTCATGGAGAACCATTCTGAATTTACTGCATCCAACAGTCTAGTATATTAAAATTAAGATGGTGTTTTCTGAAGACAACTAGCTAATTTTCATATTAAGGAGACACTTCCATTCTGTGCATGTTTTCAGGAAATAAAATGAAATGAAGAGTTTAAAGCTTTGCTGTGCTCTGTGTAAGCATACAGCCAGAGGATTACTATTGTTCATTGCCAGTCAAACTTCAAGTTCCATTTGCAGAACCAGAGAACTCCAGGGTGATCACTGTGGCATTATCCATGCTTTTGTAGTCTGGTGGCAAATTTCCTATGTCATGAAAGCAGCTGGGGACTGCTCAGTTCCAAGTGCCCCCAATGCCAAGCTTGCTTGTCCCAGTTTCAGTAAATTACAGCAAAATAAAGCCAACGCCGTTATTCTCCTAGCTTTCCGCAATGGATTCCTCTTTCATAGCCTGGGTTGACCTACCAACCACTTACACATGAAGATTATTTTCGCCACAAAGGTAGCTATTCAAAAGTTAAGAGACACCATTACTAGATGTTGTCTACTGCTAGTATATAAGACATTCTACAATACCTCTATTGTTGCAACTGCCTGTAAAAGTGTATCTCTAGTAAAAGAGGCAAAAGTATATATAGAATAAAACAGATGCACAAAAAGTACTTATGTTTTGCTTATTTAATGCTAATCTTGCTTGCAAAAATTCCATCACTGACAATGAAATTGTTATAAACATTCTACCTACTCATACTAACATGCAGAATTATTCTTGTTTTACAGATTTTAAAAAATTAAGGGGAAACGATGGTGCGGAAAGTCTATCCTCTTTTAGGTGATGTTCTGCCAATACTTAGTTGTCATTATTCTGTACACACTGATAGAAAGTGTTCCACTATCTACCAACTAATCTTATGTTTTCCATACTTTCAGGAATTAGAACAATAGAATTAACAAACAAATAACTTTAAAATGGTCATTAATAATTGTAGTACTTGGTTCAAGAAAAAATATGCATTCACAGTGACATTCATTCAGATGCAGACAATTCATTGAGTGATCCTGTCTCTTCTTGTTTCCAAAGCTAAAGTCTTCTACATGGCTTAGGCTGACTGAAAATCTTCCTACAGCTCTATGCTGTATTTTGCTCCAAAATGTTATGTCACTTTAAAAGTCCTGCTACAGT
>NW_010314537.1:29775-41314 GCF_000700745.2 Antrostomus carolinensis | reverse complement strand
GCATGGTTCTGTATCTCAAGGTTCTTTGTATTATCATCCTATGTATCTCCATCAACATTATGTATATATATCTTTGACACATATGAGACTGCTTAAGCCTGAAGACCTGGCCAAATACTTTACTAGGAAAGTAACCACACTAACATGAACCTTTATTTAGTGGTAAGGTAATAAAAAGAAGAAACCTATTTCTGTATAGATAACTGGTACAAGGCCTTTTAATTCCCTCTTCAGCCTCTGATTTTTCATTGTCATTTAGCTTGCAGTGAAGATTTTCCCACACATGTTTCCTTTTAAATATTTCAGAAGAGCAACTGCTTATTTTGCAAAAGCACAATAAAAAGGTCCATCTCTACCATTTAAAAAAAAAAAGCCATCATGGGATTAAATCAGAACCCTATCCATTTTGAGAAGTGTACAAGGTCACATAATTCCCCAAAGATAAATTGCCTTAGGACACATATATCTTTCTTGAACACAAGGATAGATTCACATGAACCCACTGATTGTCTCACAAAGCAAGCTGTAATTTTTGCAGGGATAAATTAACATTCTGTTCACGATGATCATCTGTGTTACAAATGTCAAAACAAACTCAAAACAAATAAGACGAAAGAGACACTAGTGATGGAAGCTAGATTCTACAGGCTGTTTTGTCCTGATCTCTGGCAATAAAACAGAAGAAATATTTCCTTAGCCCACCAAAAGAACAAGCTACAGGATGAAGTAACAAGACTTACCATGTCATAGCTGCCAAGCCCTGACTGGCCCGTGCCTGCCTCAAATACTTAATTACCAGGAGAACAGTTCTCACTGTTCTGCCAGGAATTGATTGTGGCAGTCATGACGCAATGTAGGATGTTGTCACGAAAGGGCATTTTCTATAGGAAGAAAGCCCAGGAGGCTGGCCATCCAAGAGGGGGCAAAAAATGCCTTATCCACCTGTTGTGGTATAACTACCTTTTCCCAAGGGGGAGATAGTTGTGATGCCTTTGCAGCCCACTTCTTTGCTATCATAGTACATCAGACATGATGGTGATGGTCTTTTTGCATGACCTTAAGGGTAAGATAATCAGGCACTCCTGCAAAGTTCACACTTCTCCAGTCTTTTCTGTTGAGTTATTCAGGGATGACAAAAGCCTGCCCATCTCCACCTACTGGGGTTTGGTGGATCTGCACATCACCTTTAAACACACTGTAAGCATGAAGAGGACACTTATGAGATGTGCTAGATAGCACTAGAAAAAAAGTCCCGAGTGAGTTAAAATTAGTAGAGGGAACACTGATGGCAATTCTGCCCTAATCCCCTCTTAACATTTCCTGAAGAGGAGGAGACCATCAGCAAAGCAGGCCATCTGCTGTGGTCAGCAACATCAGATAATTGCAATGGTGTTTCCTAGGATGGGACTCTATTCCATTTACATGGTATAGACTAATTTACTACTGTAAATAGTATCAAACTTCACTATGTAACTAACTGAAAGCACCTCCAATCTTTCCATGCCTCTGCTTTATTACCTGAAATTATTTATAGCTATTCACATTTGGACTCTTATTCTATTTTATTATCAATGGCACAGTTAGACAAAATTGGCACCTTACGATGATTCTTATGCCTAATCATTTAGACTGCATTTGGACACTGAGTCATAGCTAAACTGATCAGAATAGAGCTTTATTCATTTAAGCTGGATGATGAACAGTTCCAGGAACGGAGCATGGAGTCAATTTCTTTTATTACTTTGATTTTTAGTAACTGTATTAGTGCCATTGCTCAGCAGCATCCAATAACTCATTCATGTATTCTCGTAAATCATTTTGGTGCAAACAGTAATTTCAGTAGAGAGTAACTTGGGCAATTACCTCTTTTATGGAGAAGCATTTGCAAACGTTTGAGAGAGACTGAAGATTAGCAAAAGGTATTTCAATAATGAACTATTATAAAATAGAAATTTCCTTCAGGGTCTGTGTGGAAAAAAACATACATTATATGAACTTTAGTGTACTTAAGTGTCATAGGTTGCCTCTTAAATCCCTTTTACTTCTTGCCAAAGAAGCTCAAAGGTAAAGAGGGACAAACTGCAAATCTCACAGCTTCTCCCTAAAGCTCTGGGAGAATGTGCACTCCTTACTCATGAAGACAGCCTGAAATTTTACAATGCAATATAGAATGCAATTTTTCCAGACATTGGCTTAATCCAGAGTGGTGCTGGACTCCTGCTATTCCTACCAAACAGCAACTTCCAGGGTTGCTTATAACCTGATTTTTCATTCCAACAAGCGTGAGTAGTAGTTACAGATGTTCAGCACCTTTTAAAATTAAGTTCTTTGTTACTGTAAATTATTTGATTGCTTTAATTTTAACACGTGTCTGGCCATAACATGATGAATGAATGAAAAATACACAGTAAATGCTATAGTAAATGATACTCACAAGGAATACTGACCAAAGACATAAAAGGAAAGACAATTTCAAAGAGACTATCTTTGCTTGTGAGTTTGGTAAACTAATTTTTCCTTAGAATTAAAAACTCTGTATGCAAATTTTGGTTTTAAATTTTACATCCTTTTTTTGAGAAAAAAAATCTACCGGATTTCCAGAAAAAATGGATAAATTCTCAATCACCATATGTCCAGAAACTTAGCATTTTTTTTCCCCCAACTCTCCTATTTGTATACAACAGCTCTTATCCTGGCAAAAGTCAGACAAAACCTATTGATTGCAAATAAAGTTAAGACAGCTTGCCTTTGTGCTACAGAGGAGCTGCCTGCATGTAAGATTTTAAGGTTTAGTAATGTTGTTGAAATGGACAGAAGAATATTGAAATGAAAAGGAGAAGACCTACAGAATTAATAATTCTGAGAGTGAAAACATTGAAGATTTTTTTACCTTGCTGTGGAGAATGGCTGTCTTCTCTCAGTTAGATATTAGACTACTAATGTTTGTGATGCATTAATCTGTTAGTATTTGGAATAGGTTTTAAATAGAGGAAAACTCGTGAAGATTTCATATACTTCACCATACATGTTTTACATGTAATGAAACATTATGTCATGTCATTGAGACAAAAGTACAAACTAAGTTACATTGAATCAAAGGAATATTGGTTCTTGGGTTTGCAGTGCAGTCATACATATAATATAAATAGCTAATAAAAGTAAAATAGCATATTTGAAGACAAAGATATTTAAAAAATGGCTCTTTGGGGCTTTTCCCCCAGGTGGTGTTATGATTAGTGCTATGATCTTCTTTTCTGCCATGCTGGAATTGAGAATATGAGAGAACTTGAGTGTTGTTACAAATTACTTCTATTTTACCAATAAAGACATTGAGCTTTATTTTGCTTTCTTTTTTTTTTTTTTTTTTTTTTTTTTGTGCCAATAGATTTCTCTACTAAATTGTTCTTGTTAAGACAATTGAATCTAACAGAACTAACACTAATGGTTTGAAAAAGAATTTAAGAGCCTACCTACATTGCTACAGGGTCCTAATTTGTGGGGTTTAGACCTAAAGTTCTTAGTCAGGGAGTGTTTGTTCTCCTTCATTAGAAAATATATAGGACACTGGTTATCACTATAATTGGCCTATAAACAATCAGCACAAACCCAAAGATTTGCTATAGAAGCTGTAATATCCTATAGTATATAATAACTATTTATATGCTCTATGGACTCAGTGGAAAAGAAAAACAAATGCTGCACTATGTTAAAGTATCCATTCGAAAAAGCATTCATGGTTTGAAAATGTAAATAAAAACTGCTAATGGTTTTAAACATGCAAATTTTATTTACAAACTAATCAAGTTAATGCTTGGGAAATCAAATTTTAATGGGTGAATTTTCAAATATATTATTTTGTTATGGTTGCATAATCTAGAAGCAAAGGCCAATTTTCTGAAGTACATCCTGAAGCTCTGACATGACAAAGTTAAGAGCAGAGTCATTCAAGACATCATCTATAGTCGGAGGACAGATATTTGCCCATGTAGAAAATGTCAGCCTACCTAAGATCTACATCTCTTAGTAGGTACCTGATGGTCTTCTTTCACTTGCCCTCTCCTGGAGGGGCAAAGTAGAACATACAGGTAGCTCATGCATCTCACTGGGATGTATGAAGTTAGATGTGATGAGTCTGGTCCCTAGCTCTTAACATCTTGCCATATTAAAAATTATAGGACCTGTATCTTCTATTCCTTTTAGAAGCAAACCTGCAAAGAGTAAGACAAAGAGCTTATAAAAAACACACTTCTCAAGCTATTTCTGATTTAGTGACAGGGTCTGGTTTTCAGTTTCATCTTCTATAATACTTAGCACCTCTCTACGCAGTCTCAGTTATGGTCCTCCTCAGAGAAGAAGACGGCATTAACAAAACAATGATGATGAAAAATGTGAATAAAGACATGACTTCTCACTTTGCAGGACTGGCCTTTTCATTAATATCTCAGAAAGACTGTATCTCAGGGGAAAAGGCAAATAAATTCTCATAGTTTCTGGTTTTGAGCTGCTACTTTCAGATTTTTTTTTTATATGAATGCCCTACTAAAAAACAATACTCCCAGTTCTGCTGAAAGCACACAGAACCAACAACATTAAATTCCTGAGAGAAGAATCTAGCATTTAACTGAAACAGATTTTGCTCTCATTTACTTCTCCAACAGGAAAGAGCAACCTTACAAATTGCTAGAATTATTTTTGAAAATACATGCATTTCAAAACGACTCAGTCCTTTTAACCGATATAAGACATCTAGAGGGCAGCTGAATGCCAGACAAGTGTTATTGCCACAAAATTATCTTCTAGTAAGTGGGACAATTAACATCCTAACTGCATTTGTCTTGTGCTAATGCTGAGCACCAAGAGACAAAATTGAGTACAACCCATTACAAATCTGAAGAGAAATTTAATATAAAAATTACAGCTTGCAACCAGCTGAGATTTAAGATTTCTATTATGTATGATTTTATTTCCTACAAATCTCAGATATTTTTACTTCACAATAAAGTGTTAAAAATGAAATAATGTAGAAGGATACATGGTTTCAGCTTCTGTTGTCAACACTACACATAAATGCGAATTCATTCTTAATAAGTACTGCAGGAAGTCAACTATGCACTCTTAATGATCCTAGAGTCTTTTGCTAAAGTATACAGTTCATAATCTCAAGCAGATTCCAGAATACTATGTCAATTAGGGTATCATGCAGAGCAAGAAAAAAGGCAATGCCAGCTGGAGGCATTCACTGAACCTCATTGTCAATGCAGCAATAAAAGAAATCCTGTTCTACCAAAATGAAAACAATAAAAGAGAGATTAGCTGAACTGGGTCAGGAAGTAAAACAATACTAAATTGCCAACTTCGAATGGCAACTTTGGATAAAGATCTTCGGATAATCTGTGAGCTGATGGATTGGGGGTTGTCTAACTGGATGTCACCGCTGGATGTCACTGATGCTCCAAAGAAAAGCCACTGCACATGCATTTATCAGGCTGCACAGCTTGGAAATGGCAGTACTGGGAGTTAGAAATACTCTCACGCCAACACTGTTCTTTAGCTTGCTTTTCATTTTTATCATCTCTCCAACTTACTTTAGACGTTGAAATAGTTCAGTAAGCCTCAATAACACTTAAAAGAAGTGAGGGAAGAAAATGTAATTTCACATTTATTAACCATACCTCTGCAATTATCCTAATCCTAACATCACGCTTTGTTTTGCTTTCAAGTAGGTACACCAGGCCTCCTGGAATATCATCGCTGCTCTTGTGTCTACTCAACACAAACTTGAAAATTTCCCTATTATACACTAGCATCTTCATGTTTTACAACACCATGAATTTTATTGGCCAGGTAAAATGGCATACACATCACAAATCTAAATAGCAACAGGTATCTGACAACAGATATATATGTTTTTGCAACAGATGTGTCCCAACAGCTAAAGCTGTAAACCATCAAAATTCATGCATCTACTGTCATCTTGCTTCAGAATTCAGTCATGATACAACCTTACTTACACCTACAAGGGATAAAGCTATAATGAAAATGGTATCCTCACATTCTTCGGATTATTTATTTTAGTCTAGTGGCAAATATAGAAAGAAGGGGAAAAACAACCTAGTCATATAAGCATTGTATTGAAGCATCTTTCTCTGCTGACTCAGGCTGTGTGAAGACACCAAACCCAGAAACTAGCAAAGCAATGGATACAAGGGTCCTGCATGCAGCCTCTACCCACAGCTCTCAGGGCAGTTCCCTGGCAAAATCTTCTCCTCCCAGAATCTCTTTTTGTAGATTAATAAGCATTAAAAGAAGAGAAGCAAAGTGTAGACATAATGGGTTGCTTTTGACAATGGAACAAGGCTACCAGACGGATTCCTCAGATATTTTGCTGTCCAACAGATCCAAAAAAGAGAGGGAAAGGGGCAGAAAACTGAGATGAAGGAAGACTGCTGAAGGTACAACACTTCTTAAGGCAGTAAGTCTAAGCTATCTGTGAAGAGTTACAGGAGATCATGATATCAAATAATTGAAGGTAAAATGGTAAAATAGCAGATGAAATTCAGTTTTGATAATAGAAAGTGATGAACACTGGGAAAAATAACCATACCTACAGAAAAATTGAATCTAAATCAGTCATTACCACTCAAAAACCTCCACATTTTAGCTTGAATAAGGTCTCTAAAAATATCAATCCAGTTCTCAGCAGTGTTCAAAAAGGGAACTAGACTTGGGAATACTACTGCTTATGTTGTAGATGTGACGACTTCTAGATAAAGGCAATGGCAGTTTTATAACCAGTAGTATCTCATATGGGTTGAAAAAAATTAAAAGCATTCAGACTTTCTGATTCTGGCTCTTAGCAGTAGCAACAGCCTTTAAAGCTTACTAAAGCTTACAAGCTGAGAACAATAATTTTTAGTTCAACTTAACTGTGTCATGCAGTTACACCACGTTGAGCGGATAGGGGGTGTTAAGCACGATATCTTTAATGGGCAGCTTTAAATGAGCTCTACAAATTCCATGTGTGAACTTGCTTTGATAAGGAAAGAAGCCTCACACTGTCATATATCCATAGATGCCACATATAGCCTTTTCAAGGAAGCTATGTGGAAAAATCATGTAAGAAGGATAACCCACATGAAAAAATGATCCTACCTTATGTGTTTTTTTCCAGAACATCTGCTCCTACTGCTCAAGCAATCCCTCAGCTTTGTTAAGCTCCTCATTAGTAGAAGATTCTCCTCACACAAATAAACGTTGCCACTAGAAGCAGTTCACACCAAGGTAGCAAACACAAGGCTTGAAGATTATCTTCACAACTGGTAAAAAAAGGTGCTATTCCTACAAGAACCATCCAAACTCGTGTATCTGCATGGCCAGCAATATACTTGATGCAATGCAACAAATGCCCTTATCACATGCACCTATGTGGCTCTCACTAAACAAGCATTTTGCATCAGAACAAACTCTACCCTTGATAAAGGATTGAAACATCCCGTCATCAGTGGGAAAGCACATTTTACAAAACAATAGATGCTTCTCTGACATCTCAGTGTTGATGACCCAAGATCTATCAAATGTCTTTCACAGATAAGCCCCAGAACATAAGTCCACATACTAAATATCTTGGACTCAACAGGATTATTAGTTTTTTAGGCTGTATTAAATTCACAGCTAGTTTCCAGCAAATGCAGCCACTTTCTTGAGGCAATAAATTGCTTCTCTATCTCTATTGCTTCTATAGTAACAACTAGTGATCTCACCCCTTTTCTGTAAGTACTCCCACCTTGCACCACAGGTTACAAACTTTTGTTCTCCCAGCTAGTCTAACTGATTTAAACAGTGAAGTTGAACTCAAAACAACTGCTCTCAGCTTGCATTTAACCTCTAAGACTGATGTTTCTAATTCAGGAGAACAGAAAAAATTATTATGTTGCTCTTAAGTTTGTGTTGTAACCACCTTTTTAATCCAGTTGCCACTGTGGCCACTCATACTCAAAAAGAAAAAAGTAGAACTTGAGAAATTACAGAGATGCAGAAGAGGACTAGGGGTACGGAATATCTTCCACACAAGAACTGCATAAACCCGTACTCCTTGTTTCATAAAAGGGATGGCTGATAACATAAGGAGCTCTATAACCTTGTGAAAGAGGTAGAGAAAATTAAGAGTTTGATTATTCACTGTATCTTGCAATATAACCAGTGATATCATCAGGCACTGGAATTCAAAGAATAGATAATTAGGGAACTTGTCACTGAATGTTGAGGAAGCCAAAAGTATAAATAGACATTTAGACTTTTGGTTGTTATGGAAAACAATGGTTCAGACGATCCAGCTCACAATGCCTTAAAACTGCTACTTGCAGAAAGATGTGTGGGGTGGATCCATGCCAGGTGCCCTCCCTGTTTCTGGCTCTCTTGCCCCAACTTCTCTTCTGAAACCAGTGGAGCTAAATCAGGATCTGTGTTCTTGCTAGTCTCCAATCTGAAAAAAAGTTTTTTTAAAAGGATATATACTACCATCTTGCTATTCCCAGAAACTGGAAAAGAATGTGCCATTTATTAACTGCAGACATCCTCTCCCTACATACTTTGCACACTCTTCTGGGTGTCCATCTTTCAGAAGGACAACAGGCTACAACCGAAGGCAAACTCAGCATGCACAGATAAAGAGATATTACTGAGACTGTATCAACATTACCTTCTGCTTCCTAGTTTAGAAAATGATCAATCAGATTTCTGTAAGCTCCCCATTCTTTTGGATTTATCCATTTTCTACTCTCCCAACAAGAGAACAGCTCTTTCACTGCAGCCACGGCAAGGTCATTTTCTGCAGACTGGGAAGGGAAAACTGGCTGCAGTTACTGGATGTAAGCACAAACACACATTCTCCTCACTTGAGAAATGGAGCTGTTGTTGTCAATTACATGTATTTTGCTTTTCCCTGGCAAGCATAAATACTTGCATACAGTAATTACAGCTGCTCCTATGTTTCAAGAAGGAAGAAGGAGAAGAAAATAAATTACAATAATTTTTTTAATTGCTTTTCACTTGTTTTATGCTTTTAATTACAATGATGTTACAATTAATAATTTAAAAGTTTCTTTTTTAATAGTTTTTTCTAGTATTTTGTAAATTTAGCCCAAAAAACACTGTAGCTTTGTAAACACTCCTAATCTACTGCATTGCTTGTGGGCTCAGCATAAATAACTTGGGACTCATTATTAAGAATACTAATTGATTTGATACATCACAGTTCATTTATATGTATAATGTCTAATAAATTTACCATAACAAATTAATACAAATGCATTAAAATATATTCTTTTATACTGTAATATATTTAGTAGTCAAGGCACAGTTGAGACTTAGAGATATTTCTGTATAATATTTATTTGTGCACACACTAAAAACTGCAGTATTATTATACTCTTTATATATTCTATATTCTTTTGCAGTCATTGATGCTACATGTTAGCAACAGTAATTTAATTACTAGGGATTGAACACAGTATGTAATACTATCCTTTTTATTAAAAATACTAAAAAAAAATAAGGTATTTATGCATTTTATGAGAAAAGGCAGTAATTACTCTCTTAAAAACAACATATTTTATGAAATGGCAACTCAAACCTGCAGATATATTCTTGTAATTTGTTCTGTGATATATCAGTGAAGATCAATTGGGGTTTTTTTAGCAGGAAACCGTGCCTCCCAGCTGTGCTGGAGTTCTTTAAAGGAGTCAACAAGAAAATAAATTAATTGCTCATTAACAGTGAATAAAAGAATTGCTAAGTGTTACTAGGAAAGAAACACAAAACACACCAGAAAAAGTCACAGTGTCCTTCTATAGATGCCTGATGTTACCAGCTTAAGCATTGCAAACAGTCTGGTCTTTTCATTCTCCTCTCCAAAATGCTGTAGATGGAAAGGTACCGGTGACGGGTGCTGTGTCGACACCAGAAGCAGTGAGGAGGAAGTGGCACAGAGCACCTAACACCCACACAATGTGCTCTTTGGGTTTTTACCTTCCGCCCTACTCTAGCATGGTGCCAGGGCAGAAGCCTCATTGCTGGCAGTGCCCCCCTTAGCCCAGGGACTTAGCTGTCTGTGGGGAAAGACTCAGCTTAACATAGCCCAGCTGTGCAACGTCCGCTCATGTTTATTCATGGGAAGTGTTAGGAAAGTGTGTAACCTAAAATTATGCAAGATAAGAAAAGTAAAAGCACAGACAGTAGTGTAATTGTTGACAAGGTGAAAGACAGCAGCTCAGCATTTTAAGATGAAAAGTAAAGGTTTAAAACCATTAGGTTTAAAAGGCTTAAAACCTTCAAGTTTAAAACCCTAGGATAAAAAAACAGGAATCAGGAGATGGCAACCCAGCAACATCGAAGATAATGCAAGGCATATAGGAGGCTCATTGTTTCCCCACATGGGTTGTGCCTGCTGTGGAATAGCAGGACACATGGAACATCTTTTTGAGAGTGGTAGCTGGTAGCTTTTTAGTCCTATCTATTGCATATATTAAATGATAAATTACCCTGCTTACAGTCTCTTGGGAAACAGGTTGCTCATGCAATGTGTCCCAGAGAGAGGCTTCATTTAAAATAAAGACATATGTGGAGCACAAGTTCCACTTTAGTTTCATCAGAAGAAATTCAGTTTGTGTGCTCCCTGCAGCTTTACAGTGAAAGAGGAAAATTTGGTGATCGGCATCAAAAGCTCATTCCATGGTAGCAACACGTGTTCTGTGAATCCCACTGCTAATTATGTAAGGATGTCATTTTTTTTTTTTTTTAATTAAGCCAAAAGCAGTTACACAACTGTGCAATACAGAAATCTCTAAAATACAATTAAGTCCGAAGATGGCAGCTATGATTTGGGAATTCCCAAGTAATAAATTGCTGGGGACAGACAGAATATTGCAGGAGTATATAATGCAATCTTTTATCTCTTTTTATACTTTTTCCTCACTATATGTCATTTGAAACTTCTGGAGAGAAAATAATAGGCCAGAAGGTCAACTTTAAAAATTTTATGTAATTTCTGTTTGCACATAGAATTTTGCTTACATGTATTCTCACTATTCACAAACCAGGAAATCTTACATGCATGTCCCTTTGCATACAAGAGAAACAAGCAGTATTTTTTTGTTACCACCTCCTTTCCTCTTCCTATTACAAAATATGAGCCTTTTTGGAGGCTGCTGCTTTGATTTTACTTTCATTGTCATGTTGCACTGCCACCTTAGCCAGACGGATGACTGTGCTCAAGTACTGCATAAAAGCTAGGTACTCTTATATATAGCTATAAAAAAGCTGTTTATGCACAGTAAAACATTAAAACTTCAGTGTTAGGTAAAGTCAGGATAACCATGGCTCTTGATTTAGCCACAATCATACTGGAATACATTTCTCCCTCTTGCCAACTCAAAGACTGTCTTTCAGACAATGACCAAAACAACTGAATCCAATCCACACTTGCGTATTCACCATAGGCTTAAACTTCCAGCATCATGACCAAACATTGGGTGTGTGGCAT
>NW_010314537.1:3625-29758 GCF_000700745.2 Antrostomus carolinensis | reverse complement strand
CTGAAATAGCTTTGATTACATGGGGCTCTCTGGGAAAGGGAGAATCAACCCGGGAACAACAGAGCAACAGCTCCACCAGGGAACTCTGAGCACTTTTGCACTAACATAGGAATAAGGATGGCTGCAAACAATATTTCAAGTAATGCCATGTACTGTAAAGTCACTGTCTTTACTCTTTGCCTTCAGGAGGTTTCTGTGAAGGTGAACGTATGCCCTTGATGATGGACAAGACTTCAGTACACATTTTACAATGAAATTAGACCTCCACGGACAACATCTTTCTAAGACACGTATTTTGTCTGTTAGAGGAGGAAAAGAAAAGAATGTTCATCCAGGTAGTTTCAAAGCCAGTAAGTCAATCAAATTAAACCTTTTTTACCTGGACATTTAAAACCATTTCCTCAGCTAAGAGCCCACTCCTTCTAAATTGCAAATCTACTGTTCCACCTATAGTCAGTTGTTTTACTACTCAGATTTTTATAAGGAGAAAAAAAATATGATTTTTCGGTCTCCTGTTTATCAAGGAATGAAAAACTTATTTCAGCTCTGAATGAAGAACAGAGGTAAAAACATTTCTGTTAAGAAGGAATCATTAAAAAAAAAAAAAAAAATCAAGGAAAGGAAATGTCTGCCCTAACAAGAGAGCTCACACATGACCCAGTGTCAATTATAACTTGTAAACTCTATCATTTGTAAACTTGGATTCTTAAAGGTAGTTTTAAAATTCACATATAGTCTTTTAAATAAAAATGACTTGCATTTAAATATGTTATGAATCTACATATCCATTTGGAGTTGATTTGTATTAGCTTGTCAGCATTTTTGAAAGCTTGATCACATTTATTTAACTTGAGGAGTTCAGAGGCTAACTTCAGAGGCCCAGGAAAGTTTCTTGCTTCTTTTAGTTGCAAATGATACAAATATGATCTCAGGTATGCTATTCCAACCTCCAAAGGTCTCACGGTGACACAGTAAATTCATTCACACTTATCTCAGAGACATCCACCAGTGCAAGGCTTCCATTTTGCATTTAACACATCCAGTCTATCAATTTTCTAATTACTCGTTTCATACTTAACTGTGTGGTTTTGGCAATGTTATTAGATTTGTGTGTAACAGAAAATGAATCTTTAACTTATAATTTTAAAGTAGGGATAATTTATTTAAGTTCTGTATTTTCTAATTCTCCGAAGTTTCAGTATCAAGAATCTGTGTAGATTAGTCTTATGAGCAATTTATAACCCATCCAGGCTGCAATTTGGGAATAATATGCTCACGTGGTATATAATTTGAGAACACAAGGAAAAAAAAAACCTCATCTGAACATCTATTTGCATACAATCATTTGAGGCTCTGCAGTTTTGGTATGCGGTACTGCTGGACTCAAGCCTAGGGAACCTACAGAAGACAGAGCAAGGAAGAGTGACCAAGAGCCTGAAGCGTGCTGTACGCACCGAGACAGGCAGAGAGTGTCCACACCACGTCGCCAGCTTACTTGGGTGTCCTGCTGTGCTGTTTTGTTATGTGTGATGCAGACATGCCATAAATACTTGATGTCTGAGCACCAACTAATATTGGTGGAAAACAGATGGGTTGGAGGAGGTTCCAAATGCCTGAAGCTCTTTTTTGGACTCATCCTACTCCTGCATGGAGTATCTCGCAGCTCTAATGTTTTAATTTGAATTAAACTTCTCTTTGCTCCTGCTCTACCCATTTCTTTTTTCATATTCTGCTTCTGACTCTACACTTGTGTAGTGTCTGTTGCATGGATGAGTCTTCACCAATGAATCTACTTGAGTAAGGCAACCTGCATTTGGCCTATCACAATGTTTTCCAAGGAGTGGTCCAGGGAGGTTTTTTTAAGCAGCACTTTCAATGCTAGATTAATCTCTTTTACCTTGTTCTATACTAGGGCTTGCTACAGAAATCTTCTTAAAGGTCTTTAAATTGTTTTTTACCCATGATTAAAAATATAACAAAGGGGCTTTTTTGTTGTTTGGTTGGTTTTGGTTTTTTGTTGGTTTTTGTTTGGTTGGTTTTTTAATATGGCCTCTGAGTTTAGCTGATACAGTTAAAAACACTTCTGTAAACTGCTCTGATCTGTGTAACAAAATAATTAAACCCCTAATTATTGTGTTCCTACATCTCAAGGGAATTTTATATTCTTGGAACTTCTTTAAAAAAGTCTAATCAATCTGAGAACACTTCATTAAAAAGTAAGATACAAAATGAAGGCAAAGTCCCTAAATAACTCATGTATGTGTGTGTGTGGATACATATATGTATACACATACACACACACTTCAGTACCACAAATCTAGAAGATTAATATAAAAATAAGAAACAGTGCTTCACCTGTTCTCCGATTCTGGTTCATTGCTTATTTGTTATTTGAAGCCTTGTAAGTATATTAGTTTGATTCACTATCATAAATGAATATTTCTGTTAATGTTTAATTAAGCATAAATGTTACCACAAAGAAGCCTTTCTGACCACTGCAATTTAGGGTTGCTAGAAGTAGCATCAAAAAAGAATGTTTTAAAAGATAAATACATGCCACAAAAAGTATTAAGTTAATTTTCAACTTTTTTCCAGTGTTTTTTAAAAATATGAAATGCAGAATAAGTTCCATCTATATGCTGTGTCTCTTACCATCCCTTTGAGTCCTTCCAGTCCAGGGGCTTCTTTTCTCTGATTCAAGAAAAAACGAAGTTGGACCCACTCCTTCCCATATTCCTAATCTCTAATTCTAAGTAAATTTTAATAACAAGTAGCTCAAAGCTCAAAAAGAATTCCATTTTCTTCTCATTACCTGTTTACAGGCTACCCCTGCTTGTACCAAATATGATGTTTGCCATGCCAGTCATGATACAGTGCATTAAAGCTGTACTTGGCTACATCAGCAGTCCTGATAACCTGAGAAAACTTACTGAATGGTCATGCCCATCTCATTGCCAAGGGGCTTGGATGAAGACAGGACAGGATTCTGCACCCCACAGGAAAACAATCAAGAGGTTTCCTGCTGTCAGGTTTCCTGCCTCACTTTTATTTTATGCCTGCCCAGCTAAGGAGGCCACTAGACCTGAGTTAACTCTATATAAATATGGATCTACTTTTTTTTCTGAAGAAGGCTGAGCAGCAAAATCTGGATTTTTAGAAGAAACTGTCTAGCCTCACTAAACAAAAAGTTCAATCAAAGGATGACTTCCTTGAATTTAAAGCCTGAACTATGGTGGTGTTTGAATAAGCCGGACACAAGGAAAAGACACCGTTGTATTCCAGTTGGACAGAAATCTTCAAAAGGTTGCGGTTAGAAAATGGAAATGTAAAAAAATCCAGTACTGTGCTATTTTGGTATAAACAAGATGGTTTAACGTGCTCGGTTCTGAAAGAATGAAACACGAGCGACTTTCAGACTGTCCTAGACGTAGAGCCTCTAAAGGAATCTGTAGCCCACAGGATTTTAATTCTTCTCTGGCTCAGAAGCCAGAGAACACTTTCTGGTGCCATTCGTGCTGGACTCCAGAACTGTGACGAAGCGAAATACCACAAAGAGAGCTCCACCAGATGGGGTTTTTGCCCATTTGCCACTAAACATGCTTGATGAGCTTTCAGAGCCATGATACACTAGGCATGTTCATACAAGCCTCTTCACTGATACATTCCTAACATCACCAGAGTCAGGAGAACCTCAACAGAAAAGCCTTAAGAAAAAGTATCCCATGAGATGGTTTACTGAATTTTACTCAGTTTAAACCTGACAAATACTCTAGCTGACATCACCGTTTTGAGGACATTTTGTTGATCTGCAATTACCATGGCGCATACACCACATGCTCTCCCATCAACCTTGTACTAAGAGGGCAACAAGCAAAAGCCAGACTTGTGCCTGCTTGTGCTTTAGAATAAATGACTCCATGTGGCCTGGGAGCTGCAAGAGTGAAATGCAAGGTGATGAAGAGGTGCTAGTCTTCTACTGATATAACGCTAAGACCTTCAGCAAGAATTAGTTACTTCTAGTCTGGACAAATAAAGGTGGGACAGAAAGGTTACTTACAACTTCTCTGAACTGAAATCTTTAAAGATGTGCTATCCCTAATAAATTCCCCTATAGGCTCCCATGCGCCTATAGAGGGGCAGGGATAGAAGGGCAATGAAAGGATTTAAAGAAAGTCTCAGCCACCAAACTTGCCATGATGCACTAAACTGCACTAAAACCAATTATTTTCAAGAGCACATTCAAACTGTGTGGGTACTGCACGGGTGTACGGCAAAACCACAGAAGAGCCTGAGGACAATGATACTATGTCTCAGAGACGAGGCAGAAGGAAAGACCTGGTTTAATGCCTGGGCATGCTGCCTTTTCATGTCTCTGATTTAATGTATAGTGGTAGTAAAAAAATAGAAGTGCAGCAAAATTTTCACTCCTGGGCATATGATAAAAGGAAATGTAGTGTGCACAAGCACTTGATGAGAACAGGGATGGTGGCTAGAAACCAGACTTCACAGATAACTCTTCAGAAAAGTATTTGATTCAGGAGTTAGTTTTAGAAAAATAAACTGGCTTTACATAGAATGAAATGTATAGCCAACAAGGGAGAAGGATTCTGGAATAACCTTTCAAAGAAGGAGTGGGAGTCAACAACTGTTCTTAAAAATTGAGCTCTTTTTGAAAGAAGTTAAAGAACACAATGCTTTGTGACAGCAGGAAGTCTTTCATTATTCTACAATCGTCTATTCTTAAATAAATCTATTACTAATAAAGCACTAGAAAATACCATGTCTAAAAAATTGAATTCAAAAGTAAACAAGTAACAATTTGAATACAGCAGTGTTTTATGTTTCTGGGCTTTCATTACCTCAAGCCCTTACACAGGCATCTGCTGTTTTGCACATCACTGTGTCAAACTCTGTTCTTACCTGCTATTCGAGTCATGAGATGGAGATGTTTAACTTTAGATTAAGATCAGCTTGTCATGCATCAAAGGTTTGAGAGGCCTAAGGAAATTATTCACGTCATAATGAAATGTAATGCCATCATTCTTCAAATAATAATGAAAGATTAACCATGAGAATCTGACTGTGCCTTCCTGCAATAAAACTGGCAGATGGGGAACAGCAGACACAGGCAAGTCTGCCATGTTTCACCTCTGGGTCTTTTTGTAGAGAATGGCGGGTCAGCCCCGGAAGCAACCAAATGGGTACAGAAATGCTCTTCTCCATTTCAGAGCTATGCATCAACATAGATTCTTGCTTTAAATCCTTCTCGTGGCTGGTCTCTTGCTTCTCCACCCTCGCTGCACAGACCATGTGCAGCCACAGGACTTTGGCATATCTTAATAAAGGTGTAGACATAAAGGAATATTATCTTGGAAAAAAGTCCCACAAGATTTAGCATAATCAAGACTATTTGCTGATTTATTTATTTTTTTTTAAAAAAGGTATAAACATCCTTACTTTCAGCTGAATATTTTGGGTTGCTTTCTCAATATACTGGTGCAATATAAAGATTCCCAACGAAAGCTCAAAAGCTGCTGTTCCAGGAACAACAAAAATATAATCAAGTTCCCTAAGCATTGTTATTCCAAACAAACAAGATGGATAAACATGAGAAGAAGGAAGCATTGCTCTTCCCACATTAAACACGATTAACTCAGGTAAAACTAGATGCTTAGCCTTTTTGATTTGTCCTTCATTGCAACCCACAGCAGAGCTAATCCCCTGTATTTACTCCTCATGATAAAGCCTCACTCAATAAGAGCCATTGCACTGCACAGCCACATGGTGCCTACATAAAATGACTTGATTCATGGCATCAGGCCACTGGGCAGGCGATGGGCCTAGTTTCACAACTGACAACCTCTTGTAACCTTACCTGTTGCAGTCTCATTTTCACAGGAGTTTGAGCACCATTACTCAAGGTACTTGCTCTATCAGAAGTTTTGGCTGACATTTCATTTAATGTAAGTGAAAGGTTTTGGATGTGCACAAAAATCAGGCTAAGGATAAAAGGGATCTACAGATGGAAGCTACTGTATTTCATTTTTCCTTTCAAGCACGAAAAAATAATCTCTACTGTTTTTTTTTCCTAAGTCCTGTCTTATCTTTCACTGTTTAATAGAATTTAATAAATTAATAATTAGTGCAAAATAGTAACATTTATATAGTCCTCAATTGTGCATACTTCTATCAGGCTAAAAAAGAAAATAAACATGGCAAGTATAGAAATGAACAACATACATTTACTTCTCTTCCCTCCCCCACCCTGGGATTCTATTATATTATTCTATATATAAATAGCTAGCAGTATAAGGAATTCTGTAATTCATGATGAGATGCACACCAGAACCAGGAGAACAAAGTTACCTGTGAAGCCTCTGCAGTCACAGCAGAGGTAGATACAATAAAAGAGAAAAACTCTTAAAAGAGTCACCTTGAAAAGTACTGAGGCACAGCATTCATCTTCCCCTGTGGGGAACAAAGAGGGAGCACATTACAGCATTCAAGACACAGTGTGGTAGTTAAGAGAATGAGGTTTCTCTGGGAAAGCACATATTTCTGCTATAAAATTCCTTTGTCCTCATACTTTCCCTGTCTGAGGAAGCTTGGACACAATTGTCCAAACTCCCATCAGGCTGAAAATGAGAACATATTACAAGCACAGAGAGGAGTGTCGTGAAAACACTTCCATGAGCATTTGGACAGATAACCTAGTTCAAAAAGAGATTAAAGAAATTCCTGGTGGACGGGTTAATCAGCAGCTGTCAAACACCCACCAGTTGGCTCTGGATCAGGGATTCTCTGAGCAGCTGAAGGCTGGAAGCTGGGGAGGTGGAGCAAGGGAAGCATTTGTTGTTAGCGACCATTCAAAACAGGATGCTGGACTAGGTGTGTTCCAGGATGGTCTTCCTTATGGCCTTGCATTATGTCACCCAACAACTCTCCACTGTATCCATTTTCACCCAAATTGTCATGTGCAATGGGACAGTCCTGGGCCTTTCATAAAGGTATGCTCCGTAGAAAGCATGACAGCAAAATAACCCAATATTAACAATTCTCTGAATACTTCTAAATGCTTACTTGGACCCAGTCCTTGGAAAAGGTTCTTTACCAGCCTCTGGAAAATTATGGTTCTCTTTTTTCTCAACAAAAGCCCATTAAAAAATATCATCATGGTCTGGACGGTTACTAGACCACCACTGGACTTCCAGTTGCTGTAGCCCAGGGAGATCTTTCTAACACAAGTAATAGGTAGAGGGGGTTTATATTTTATGCCAGACGGTATTCAACTGCCTGGTATCTCCTTCTTTAATGTGTCAACTCACTACTGATTGCATTTCAGGTGAAAATTAATGTAGTTTCTTTGATTTTTAAATGTGTCCCAAATGGAGATTCAGAGAAGCAGATGCTAAGGGGGAGGGGAGATGGGTGTTTCCATCTCTTTAGTATGTGATGCTCGATACAGCTTCATTATAGTTCCTGTATAAGCATAAGTTATACTTCCATACACAAGTGTGTGTGTGTCTGTTCCAATTTGCACTGGTTTATTTTATCTGGCTCCTTGTGTGGACACGTCCATTTATTTTATAAAACATACAATGTCTAAAAGGATTTTTCATTACTTATTCTATAAGACTAGAACAAATTGAGCATTAAAACAAACAAACAAACAAAAAATCTCCAAAAGACAAACACCAAAATTATGAAGATAAATCTGCATTGTAATTCTACTACTAAGTGACAGAAGGTACAAACCTCTGAAGAAACTTTCACCAATGCCAGGGACAGTAACCTCCTGATTTTCGGCTGTAGCCTCAGCTTGTGACATAACCCAGAAAGTCCTGAGGGGTCTGGCTACATCCCAGCAGCCTGTGATCACCTGCATATGGACAGCTATACTGCCCAGAGCCTCCACAGCACTGCACACGACAGCTTGTTCAGTTGCTGGCCCCACTGCTGGCACAACCCCCTCCTTAAAATCTGAGAATGGCCTTGCAGGTTAAGATCATGGTGCATCTGACCTGGCACTCCTGCCCCTGACAGTGCCTCAAAGAACCCAGACAGGATGATGTAAACCTGCCACTTCCCCAGAACACTCTCTTCTTCCAAGAATTTTGGGATCTAGGTGCTTCCTGCATTGCAGGTAGCATCTTTCTGCCTAATAGCTCCTCTGCAAATTTGTCTCATCACTTTCTCAGCCCATATAAGAACATTTTGCACCTATACAACCTGTTGCAGTTACACCAACATTTTAACCATTCCTTACATTAAACATGCATTATTTTATTTATTCTGAACCTTTCCTTACTACAGAACTGTGATAGGACAAGAACAAGGGAGATTTGAATGAAAGCAGTACTAACTGTGACAGTGATTCCTATCCACCTTCTGCACACCCTTCATAATATTATAGAGCTCCCCTCACTCTGCTGAGACATCTCTTTCCAAGGCTAAAGAAACTTACTTTACCTCTATGCTATTTAATACATTTTGAAGAGTCTGAATATTCCACTTCACAACGAAATTCTTCCTGTTTCTTACTTCTTGTAATGTCACGTCAGGCTGTCTCTTCTCAGCAATACCAAAGAACTGTATCAGAATAGATATGAACAACTGGAATACAGGAAATTGTATACAACAAATCAAGCACACATTTCTTTTTGGTGTTTGCTATAACTAAGCAGACGAACACTACAATATTCTAAAAGCAAAATGAGAATGATTTGCTCTATATGGGTAAAAATCAGGAGGAAAGTGCTACAGTGCACAAGTATCAGAAACTTAGATCATCCACCTACTCGAGTACACCAAAAGTCTACTTTTCTTTTTGTAAAATATACACATACACATGCTCTGCTGCTATCAGTGTTAGTCCAAGTTGGGGAACCAAACAAATCTGGAGGACTTAACCAAAGTATACCTGGAAAAGGCTGAATTCAGTGCCTTGCATTCAGCAGTGAACTGCTATTTTTGATGTAGATCCTGCCCCACCCCTGCAGGTACAACTGGTACCCAGCCCACAGAACTAAGGCGAGTCATGGGCATGGAAGAAAAAGTATCCTTCTCTTGGCAGGCTGAAATGTCTAGTCATGGAGTATTCCCAGCGCAGAAGATTGTTATATTTTCTTGTATTTCAAGGATCATGAGAGGACATGTAAGCCTCCATAAAAAAACTTTCTTTACATGGATTTCCTCATAAATTAACTGGTCTCCATTTTGAAGCTGTATTATGAGCTGCAGCCACTTGTACCATTGCCATCAGATTGAATATACATGCATTTCAGAAGGGTTTGCTCTGAAGTGCTACAGTCCTGCCTTTATTGACAATGATACCCCACAATACCCTTTCAACTCCCATCAGGATGAGAACCTGTTCTCTTCTCCTGTATTTAGTGAATTAACCAATAAACTACAATTCCATATAGTGCATGTGAGACCCTTGGGAGGCTAAAAATAGACTAAATGATAAATTTCTCTTTCTAGATTTTGCATGCTTCTTACCACTAAAATCGTGAAGAGAAAATACACAGGAGAGTGTCATACATCATTAGTGTCAAACTATTAATTAGCTAAGTCTAACTTCTTCCGATGGGAAAGCCACAAGTAGGTTTCAGAGAAGCTCTGCAGCCTAGAAGGAAGGGAGGACAGGAAGGGGTAACACTTTCACCCAGTGTTGAAGCTGCCTAATAACAGGATGAAGTACTCAAGGTCAAGGTTTACAGTTTTCCAAAGGAAGTGGGGATGAAGTGCTATAGCCCCAGCACTGATGCTTGGGGTGCTTTGGGAGCTCAGGTTAGTTATTATTATCTGACCCCTGGAACAGAGGAGCAGAGGAGACAGAGCAGGGAGAGCAAGCTAGCTCTAGGATTAGGACTTGAGTGAAGAGGAGGAAGGAAGGAAGAAGGAGAGGGAAACTCAGAAGGAACTGACACGTCGCTTTTTCTTGGTGACTTAGCTCTGCTGGAGCGTATTTTCATGACCATGGCAGTCTGTCCCAGCAGGCTGTCCCAGCAGGGGAAATGGAATTGACCCAGGCATGCCCTGCTGGAAAGCACTGAGTGCCTAGCTAGTAAAGGTGATGTAAAATGGGGAAAAAAAAACCCAGGAGTTCACACACCTCCTTCTTGCATAAACACCTTGTTCCAAGGAGCTCTGGCAATGCGTATATTTAGCCACAAAGATGAGTAGTAACTAATAAGCATTTCTCTAAAACTAGTAGCACATGTGTCCTCTTTTCCTCCTTCAGATGCTTTTCAACTGCAGGCCTTAAGTCAGGTATGGTAACAGCAAGGAAAAAAAATTAAAAACTGGTTTGGAGTTCTAAAAGGTAAATAGAGCATTCCTACTTACCTGGTAGTGCGTGTTTCTGGTAAAAGACAAAGCATTTTAACTCAATCAGCAAAAGTTTTTTGGTTTTTTTCTTTTCTTTTTCTTCTGGAACAGTGGTAGAACTACGTAACTGCTCCAAGTACAGAAGTAATTCTACAAATGCAGCCATAATTAATACAATGCTACGTTACCACCACAAGTTTAGTAACAGGAATTCATGAGCTCTTATATTGTGAAAAAACATTCAGGAACTTGAAACACAAATTTGGAACTATTTGGATGTGGACACAACTTTGTGACACTGCAAACAAATGCAGAAACTGCAGAAAGATAAAAACTTACGTATATTTGTTATGAATTCAGTAATGACTCATAAGTTCAGATCATTTGTCCTTCTCCCTTTTTCTGCCACTAAGTGATTCAGGAGAGAAAAAATATGTCTTAAACAGCCAGTTGGGGATTTCTTTGGGTGTTAAGATATAAAAAGTATGTATTTATGCAAGTCAACATCAGAAATTCTCTTGCTTTCCATGAAAAAAACCCCTACATTACTCCCAAAATATGGTATTACTGCAGGCAGGAGAAGAAATTAGCAGCTACAGTGTTGGCAGTAGTAACCAATGTGAATATCTTGAGCTATGTGTAATCCATAAGCAGTTCAGGTACAGATCCTATGCATGGCTTAGGGTCTCTCCAGACAATATGGTTGCTGGGTTATCTGAAACCTTAGCTGTGGGAGGAAAGAACCAACATCTTGTGTCGAGGCTGCCATTGCCAGTTTATACTCAGACCCATGAATCCTTGTGCAGAGCAGCGGAGAAGTTTACGTTTCTGTGCTCTGATTCCTATTCATATTGAACTTCATTTTGAAGTGTCTAATTCATGTGAAAAATAATAATTATAAAATATATGATTGTTTGGGTTGCCTGGTGAAATCACAATTTATATAAATATGATTCTGCATAACCAAATATCTGACCAGCAGCATCAAATCTCATCAATACTATCAGTAAACTCCTGCACTCTTCATTTGTGATCGTAAATCACTATGAAAAGTTGGCAATGCCATGACTAAACAGAACTCACTATATCCATATATTGCATGACAAAAAGGCTCCTTATGAGAGCTTCATACTCTAGGTCAGTCTAAATAATCTTCCAGACACTCTAAATGGATTACCTCCTGGTTAAATGCAAGAACGTCTGGAGAAGCTCTTACTTTCCCCTCAAAGGTTCTTCTTTTCCATTCCAAATCCTCTTCCTGCATCCCACTGAAAGTCACTGCAGAAACAATGTCAGTGGAAGTTTCTACTGGTTTAATTCCCCCTAAACTATGTATGAATGTACTCAACTTGAGTCACTCTTAGAAACAGGTTTCCTAAAAGAAGTAAAAAAAGTAAAAATACTACTGATACCT
The DNA here is from genome assembly GCF_000700745.2 of Antrostomus carolinensis. Classification (NCBI taxonomy): domain Eukaryota; kingdom Metazoa; phylum Chordata; class Aves; order Caprimulgiformes; family Caprimulgidae; genus Antrostomus; species Antrostomus carolinensis. The sequence continues at coordinate 18,012 of NW_010314537.1, read as the reverse complement.
TGGTCCCATTTGCCAGGAGAAAGCAGTCTGTCAGTTCCCAGCTCACAGCCCTTGGCTGTTTTCTGGCTGAGACTTCTCCCCGGGGCTGTCTCTGAAGTTCTCCCATCAAAGAGCTTGAGGGAACAGCAGGAGGAGGACAAAGACTGGCCAAATTTCTGACTGCTCTGCAGTCGTACCCTGCAGCTATGAAATTACGCTCATTCCCCACTAAGAACACTTTCAAAAGGGCCCAGTCTTCCTGACCTAGAAACTTAAATAAAGAGCATGTTTAGGAAGAGTTTGGTTCCAGGCCTACCACAAGAGGCTATATACTTTGGTCCCTAAAAACAGTTGAATCTCCCTTACAGAGCATAAGCTAGAATTGGGCACAGGCTGGGTACAAGTTACTGAAATTTTTAAAGTGCTTTGTGGTGATGGTCTCTAACATGTAAGCTCATTATTTTGCTGGTCTAATGAGTTAAAAGATTCAATTTACTCAGATGTCAGTGTTTTTTCCTATAAGAAAATACAGCCTATGCTTTCCCAAAGTGACTGCTGGGATATCAAAGTGATCATCATTACCGTAGCCAGATATACACACTTATTAATACAGTACTTCATTTCTATCAGTTAATCCAATCAAATTTTGCATTTCACTTCTAACACCATTTTCTGGTCAGTAACAACCAGTATGAAGCCCTGTGACACAAAAATGTCAAACTGCTGGAATTCATCTGATGTCAAATGCACTAGTGAGACTTCTGGAGTTTGCTGGGCTTCTCCACACAGAAACAAACAGCCGGTCCGAGGATAATTTTATCCCGTAACAGGGTGCAACAGGAACAGCTTTGTATCTAATGAATAAAATCATTGTTCCCTTCCCTTTTGAAGAGGGATTCCACATGGGAGATTGGTTCTGGGTTGAAGAGGGATAAACACTGTGGTCAGGTCAGCTCCCAGAGGAAGAACCCATGTTTGAATCCCCCATCCTGAAAGGTTTGCAGATTTCTGTGCTGTTATCTTAATGTAGTCTGTCTATCTGCTTCAAACACTAAATCTTGAGGAACAGATTTTGCTGTCTGAGTTTTATTTTCTGCCACACTGTTCCATCAGTTACCATGCCCCTTGTGCACTGGTGCTGTAGGAGGTAGGAGGAATACCTGTACCGGATCCATACTTTAAGACATTAAAACCATTTTTAAAATAAGGACTGAGATGTAGTTGAAGAAGCTCAGCTGAAAAACTCTAAATAGTTTCAATGACCTACATTAATCAATGAATTTATAGCTTCCAGCTCAAAAAGCAAGTGAATAATTATTTTCATAAAGTAATCTTTAGTGTGCCAGCCCTTTTTTTTAGTAAAATGCTACCAGTAGAAATACTAAGCCACTGGCTCCTCTTACCAGTTTCTCCTAAGAGATTCATAGAATTACAGAATGATATGGAGTGGAAGGGACCTTAAAGATCATCTAGTCACAACCCCCCTGCCATCAGAAGGGACACCTTCCACTAGACCAGTTGTTTAAAACAACCTGGCCTTAAACACTTCCAGGGAGGGGGTATCCACAACTTTCTTGGGCAACCTGTTCCAGTGTCTCACTACCCTCACAGGAAAGAATTTATTCCTAATATCTCATCTAAATCTTCCCTCTTCCATTTTAAAGCCATTACTCCTTGTTCTGTCACTACATGCCCTTGTAAAATGTCCCTCCCCATCCTTCCTGTAGGCCCCCTTCAGGTACTGGAAGGCCACCATAAGGTCTCCCCCGGAGCCTTCTCTTTCCCAGGCTGAACAGCCCCAACTCTCTCAGCCTGTCCTCATAGGAGAGGTGCTCCAGCCCTTGGATCATCCTTGTGACCCATCTCTGAACTTGTTCCAGTAGGTCCATGTCCTTCTTATGTTGGGGGCTCCAGAACTGGATGCAGCACTCCAGGTGGGGTCTCAAGAGAGCGAAGTAGAGGGGCAGAATCACCCCGCTTAACCCACTGGCCACAAGATTAAAGATCTTGTTTCCAACATACTGAAATAATACTATAGTGTGAAAAATGTCTTCAGCAAATGGGATAAAGGAGTTTCAGTCTTCTTGCTATTCAGCTAGGTCAAATGAGGTTTTGGTGCTATCAATGAGTGATGGTTAACAGAACTCACCTCTGTCGTCCCTTCAGTGTTATTTACAGGGAAGTGCAAAGAGAAGGAAAATGGGGCTATTCTTAGTTACTGATGAAAAACTAAAGCTCCGGGAACAGATTTGTTGAGTAAGCAGGTATTACATACAGACACACACACACACACACACAGAGACATATTTTTCTGTTAGTAAGCACCAATGAAGTATTCCTAGGTTACTTGCTTAAAATTATTCTATGCAATTACCAATTTTTAACTGTCTGAAGAAGTATTCAATCAACCACAAACAATCTGATAATTCTCAGTGATCTCTTCACCAGCACAGTAGGAAATAAAAAAATAAATAAATTACTAGCAACAGTGTATAATACAGTGAATTACAGGAAAAAAACACTTTTTATGGTGTTATTAATAACTTAGAAGCATGCTCCTGTTAGCAGACATATGCCAAAATACTTCTTTATTACTAATCTACTATTCTGCCACTTTTGTAACAGTTCCAACTGCATGTATTACAAGACAATTTTCCAGAATTAAGTCCAAGTTGGTTAAACATTGCAAATTTGCAATCTGAGAAAAACAAGTACTGTAATAAAATCTTTTACATTCTGATGAGAAAAAGAAAGATAATATTTCAACAGGTTATTAATGGAGACTTCTGTCCACATTAAGCTACTTTTTTTTTAACAATATCCCCTACTAATAAGGTGCTTGCAAGATCTTCCCTTCTTAACCCTCTTCTCTGTATAGTACCTTAGACTATTTCTTGGTATTTTAAATTATATAATTACATAAAAACAACACCAAAAAATTCTGTTCTTCCTCTAATTACCTATATTAACAGTAAATAGTTGCTGGGCTGCCTTTGTTTACCTCACTTTTTATTCAAGTTCTTTTCTCTGTAGTGACTAAAATATTTATATATGCTTCTCTGAAAATCCCAGAGACTAAAGATCATGGTCCCTAGTGAATTTCAATGGACCCTGGATACCACTCTCGAATGCCTTGGAAAATCCCAGCCATTATTTCTTAGAGAAAATTAGTATTTTCACTTATTTACCATTTATTAATATATGTTTCCTCATTAAACACAGATAATTTAAGTAACTCAGTTTCAACGTGGAAAAAAATGAGGATGATGTTATAAGATCAACATTTGTCTGTTTTACTGTGAGTGTAGCTGTGATGCTTTTTATTTATGATAGTCAAAGAAGTAATGCTTATTCAGTGATACATCTGGAAGCAGTAACAAAGCACTGAAACAGCTGATCCATATTTCAGTAAAACACACTCTCTGAATTCAGTATTAGAATGGGTAACCCTTTAACTGTATATATGTGTCATTTGCTCTCACAGAAATAGGTTTCCATTATTTTACTTTGTTTCTGTGATACACAAAGTTAGGTATTCCTTAATTAAACAGAGGAGTTCAGGAAAGGTTGTCTCCTCCTGTTATTTATTCTCTTTTATATCTCTTTTCATGGCTGAAAGTCTGGTCAATCTGCAAATTATGCAAAAAGTTAGGTATTCCTTAATTAAACAGAGGAGGAGTTCAGGAAAGGTTGTCTCCTCCTGCTATTTATTCTCTTTTATATCTCTTTTCATGGTTGAAAGTCTGCTCAATCTGCAAATTATGCATCTCAGGTGATATTTCATGGCAGAAGCAGAGAAAATATAATGAATCCTCCATGGCAAATGAAGAATGACCAGCACATTTGCAAGCGGCCAGCTAGCGTACACATCCTTCTCATTATTACTGTGTGAGCCCTTCACTGATGTCACTGTCATCCCCCACCGGGTTCCCAGCCTGGAGTTCACACACCCAGAAGCCTGTCTGCACTCACCACACGCCAGACACACTGTTTGCCAGGGAGGATTTTTAACGTCTCTCTTCTCCCTCGGAAGCTCCTCTTCCCTACATGTATTTTTCTTCCCAAGGCTTCATCTCGCTGCGAAAGCTGGTGTGGCTACAGCCAGGGGGCCAGCGAGCACCTCCCAGACCTGCTCTGTGACTCAGCATCCAGCGGGCCTTAGGGATCCCAGAAACCGCCTCTCACCACTGGAGGAATATATTCCTTATCCCTGAGACACGACCAGCTTCCCCCAGCACACACCCCTGGGCAAGAGCAGGTGGGATGCAGCCGGCCAAGGCAGCAGGGCATGGGCTGAACATGCCTATGGGGCTGCACAAGAAGGCATGTGCTCCCACACAGAACGGTGGGTTCAAAAACGCCACTTCAGCCCGATGATTGCTTGACATGTTCTTAGCCGAGCAACATTAACAATGCTTCATCCCTGGTACAGCATATTTCCAGCTGATTATTAGGTAATTAACAACTAAACACACACTGTTCACTGAGGCAGGGGTTCATATGTGTTTCTGTGGCACAAGGACTCAGGAATCCTAACTGGACCATCAGGTGTTATTCAGTATAAATGTAAAATAACAATGTAAACTCAAAATAAAAAGGCATTTACCCAATCCTGTTGTGACTGCCTGTAATGCTTACTGGCAATACCTTGCTTCTTCAGAGTCACACAGCAAACAGCTTTCAGGTTTACTGAATTACCTATTTCTCAATACTCTCTGACAATATGTCTCTTTAAAAGTATGGGTACATCTTCAATTTACTGATCACAGAAATTAAAGTATTTGTACTGTATTTTCCAAAATACAGTATTTCACAAAATAAGAAAATTTACAAATGCACAAAACATTAATGATATATAAATATTTAAGCACTGATTGTTTTAAAACATTCAGTAAGTAAGAATAATACAATTTAACTTCTCTTCTTATAAAAGTGATATCTTTACTATTTATCTACATTGGTTAGACTAATTTCTTGGATATATCCTAAGCTGTCAAATGTTCAAATGAAAATAATATAGATACTTTTAATTATTTTTTTTTTTTTTATTTCCAGCAAATTAAATAATTAGAAATAGCTCTCGTTGTACGTAAAATCTCTGGCAGTACATAGTTTTCTGAAGGACAGTAAGGACAGGCTTCTCCCTTCACTGAATGACAGTCCAGACTTTTATCCAAAATGTAACAGTATGATCATCTTAGTTATTTACAGGACAGTCAAGTAATCAGTTCTAATACTTGTTTGCCTGACACACATTCTACTGTAGCTTGCAAATGTTACAGAAAATGTACAGAGAGAGGAAAAAAAAAGTTAATTAAATTTCACTGTCATTACTCAGTTAGGACCTCTAATGAAATAGATCATGTTATTATATTGATTATCTTGGTGACTGTCCTGCCCCTCCCCACAATGCAGTCATCTATAGCAGCTAAAAACCGATCAGAAACACACACTCTTGAATAAACTGCAGGATTCAAAAAGTAAAACAGTATTTATTCTCAGCAATATTTAAACTACCCTTTTAAAACAATCAGACTGGTAGACTCTGTGAAGCCATATCCACCCGAGAATCCTGACTCTGCATTCCAGCGCAGATATCTGAGTCAATGTAACCACACTGCATCATCATAATCCTGCCTCAGCATATTCCCTCTTCTGCACTCCAATCCACAAATAAAAAATACCCCTTTTTTACCTTAGATGGTGAATTCCTTCTTGTTGTTTTGCTCATAATAACTATTCCAAGTTTGTATCTTTGAAAAATACAAGGATGGTTGCACAATAAACTTCACAGATCCTCTCCTGCGGCAGAAAGCATTTAAAAAAAAAAAAAAAAAAAAAGAGAGAGACTTCAAGCTGTGTCCTCAGAGCAAAGCACAGCTGTTGGCATTCCTCTGCCAGCCTTCGGTAGAAAGCAGGTTAGACAGCAGGAGAACTGGCTCTGTACATGGCTGCAATGCTTTCAAATCAAGCATTCTGTGCTGTAAACTCAGGGATTTATATCTTCTTAAATAAGCCGTCCCACTCAATGCTGCTTGTGTGCATGAAAATATGAAGCATTTCACTGCAGTCACTTTACGCAAGAAACTACCCCAGTCATCTTTAAAATCTCTGTCACTCTGCTTTGAGACTAAAAAATGAGCACAGTATGCATAATTCATGCATTAAAATCTTCTGTGCACTTCCTGCAGCAACTGCTACATTCAGTAATAGGATATTGATCAGCTCATCGCTAAAACGATGGGGGCTGGACAATCGCTTTGCTGCAACACAGTATTCCATCCAAAATGGTATGCAGACACAGGCTTCCCCCCTGTAGCACTCAAGCGTAACTCCAACATACATGGCGTGGCATTTACATACTGCAGAGTGTTTAATCTGGACACTGCATTTCTTTGACCTTCGAAAAATGATGCATTATCTGAGCTTTTTATTTGAAGTCTGTATTCCCTGCAGCTTGTTTCTCCTTTTAACTCTATACAGCATGAGAAGCAAGTATGCTTTCCTAACCCCATATTCAAAGCACAGCAAATCTTCAAAAGCAAAGAGTAGTTGTTAAGAGCTTTCTACCCCACGATGCATTCTTTGCCCTGTATACACCTGCCCCTTGTTTGTACCAGGGGATTAAACCACTCACACTTAAATCCTTTTCTTACAATGCATATATTACATTCAATCTGAATAGAGATGCATATATGTATCATTTTTGTCTAGCACAACTCACATAATTTGTATCTGCCAGATCAATTAAAATGAGTCCCAAAGTTTCTACTTCTTCCCACAGATCTGAACATCTTCCAGCCTTTTAAGCACACTCCCTTTTCTTCAGCCCCGTCATTTCAACAAGCCTCATCAACAGTTTCCCAGCCCTGTCTTCAGCCCCTGTCTCCAGCAGCCTCTGGGCAAATCCAGTCTTTGACTGCCACGTGCTTCTCCCTCCATATGCAGGAAAACCACAAACTCCCACTGTTTCAGAACAAAAAAGATAAGAGAGGAAGACAGAAAAAAATGAAAACATTAGAGCCATGACTGAGGTGAAACTCCAAAGCAACATTTAAACCTAAAATGACAATAATCTTTGGATAGGATACCCTGGTGTTGACAAACAGCATAGTCACCAGAGTGTGAACCACATAGATCCTTAAATTCATGGATTTTCTCCTTACTCTTGATGGGGTTTGGGTCTGAAATTTTATCACTAAAATATATCATCATCACTAAAATAAGGAACTGTTATTGAGGTTTATTCTAAAAGAAATTGAAGAGGCTAGTAACAGTTATTTCTTACTAGAATCAAAGCAGATTGGCTAAACTAAAAAAATCATGATGGGACTGCATGAACAGTGATACCCCACATTGATGAAAAGCTGAATCTGGGCTAAACTACTGACTGTCCTGCAACTGTGTGCATTCAGGGTCCTCCCAGGTGAGTTAATGGAAAATTGTCTGAGGTAAGCAGGATTTGGCATACAGTCTGGAAACCTGAATGAATAGAGGCTTTTTCAGAGGAAAATTGGGAAGAAGTTTTGCTTGGTTTGTCTCTCACCAAAGCAATCACCTTTCAGTACATCCATTATCTACTGTTCTCCCTCAAGCTAAAGCATGCCCATACATTTCAGTGAGGTGGCAAAGGTGTCGCCAAGAAATCACCATATGCCTTTCTGGCATGTCCTTTCTCAACAGCTACAAGGGTTGTAATATAACAGCAGTTAATTTCTACTTTGTGATACATCAAAAAGAGAATTTTAGGTTGTCAAATTCTTCAGCCATTACTATAGCTTGAGCGCTGGGTCACAATCATCTCTGAGAAGCAGTAAGCTAGAAGTTACAAGCCATATAAGAAAATGTGATGTTGTGAACCTGACTGCTTAATTAAACAGATTAGAATGGGAAGAAACCTCACAGAGATGAGATTCAAGCCCCAGGTCATACAATCCCCATGAGCTCGCTCTGATCTTACTCTAATCAGTTATAAGTGGCAAGTTTACTGGGAAAAAAAATGCTCATGTAGACATGGCAGACTAGCTCATCCTACACTTACCATTACAGTGGACATCTGTCACTTCTTCCTACATTGGGATTGTGCTCCAGATAAAGATGTCTAAATTTGGATAGCTAGCAGTGCATGCCTACATGAGAGGAAGATGCTCATCCTCTGTTTGAAGATTCTTAGAAGCTGTTTGGTTGTCCATCTCCTGTGGTCTTTGTTATAGGTGCATTTTATTACATTGAAGTACTGCCTACAGATTCACTCTTAGGCATGTATCCCAAAGAAATCTGACAAGCAATCAGCCTTCTCTGTGTATTTATTTGTATTTTTTTAGTATCTCCTGATTCACCATTAATTAAAAACATGTAATGAAAATGCCCTGCTCTCCTTGCTTTAGTACTCTGGTTCCTCAATTCTAATATAAATGATCGTATCTTCTACTCAGCTGGAAATGGGAAAGTGCACAGGAATCTGTGAGGTTTTGAGATGTGCTACACAATGGACTGTCAGGTACTCTCAATGACAGGATCTTATTTCTAGCAAAGTAGATTCTGAAAGCACAAAGCCATTTAATGCAGCCATTTCCTGTAGACATCTTACAAATCTTCATTTTATTTCAGTAACTAGTTGTTCAAATCCCACTGTTTCATGCACCTCTTTATGTTATTCTTCTGTTATTCTCCCTTACTGCAGTCTAACGCCTGTCTTGGTTCATCATCATCTTTCTCTTCTGCTCCTCTTCTTACCGACCAAAAGCTCTGCTCTGCCACAACAAATGAATTCTGTTCCCCTTTATGTTTTCTAGGTAGACAACTCTTATTCTATCACTTATTTATCACATCCATAATGACCGTCACCTCCTTGACTCCAGTTCTCAAATCCTCCTGTCTCTACTTCTCTTTCCAGTTGCCTATTTCTCCAACAGAAAGCTGATAAAACAGCAACAAGATTTTTCCTTCCTTTGCTTTCTCTTTCTACCTCTTCCTACCTCATCCTTGAAGCACAGTAAATGCTTGTGCTTAGTCCTGCCATATGGTTCAACCTCCTTAGAGTCACAGCTATCTCATGTAGTTTCATGATTTCCTTCAGAAATTCTCATTTCCTCATCCCTGCTTGCTTTCATTCTCCTCCCATTCTCACTGTTTTCCCCTTTCACAAAAAAAAAAAAACCTCCCTAGTGTTCCCTTAGCCTCATTTGCTTCTGCAGTCACCATTACAACTTCCTCCTTCCTTTCAACTCTACATAATTTTAAAACTACTGCATGAAGTCTATCATTTCCTTTCCTACTGCCTTTTACTTTTTCCATTCAAACGCAGCAATTCTTGAAATCTTTAACATTTGTAGTTATCCAGACCTTGGGAACTGCACTCATTCTTCATCCTTCCTGAGATGCCAACTGTTTTTCATGGTTATGAGACCTAAGGTTTTACTTTTGAAATTTTGGCTTCCTTGACACAGTCTTATCCTGAACTCTCTAACTGTTGCTCTGGATGCCATTCAAAGGAACAACTTCATGCTTTCTTCTATGCTCTGTGGAGAATTATTTGGTCATCCTTCCTCTTAAAACCTCACTCTGGTGCAATTGCATCTGTAAACACAGTGTGAACTACCACCTCCTCTTTCAATGCTACACCTCTACTCCAAAACTACTATGGTCTTTTCAAATTGGTATCTCAGCCAGTATTTCTGATACTGTAAATACAAGCATCAGCTTAAGTTCAACATAGCCAAATTAGGGTTTTTATTACCTGCCCCCACAAACTCATCCTGCCAGACCCTTCCTGAATCACTGTGTACAGTGTCACCATCTAGCCCACCATTTAAGACACCTGTCTGAACATTGTCTCTAACCCAGATCATCTTCAGGTCATCAAATCCAGACCAAGTCTTGCAGAATTTTTCTGCACAATGTTGCTCATACACAATCTTTTAATATGCACTTAGTTAATACCCTTGTCCAGATCCTCATCATCTCAGGACTAGATTAGTACACTATCTTTTCCTCTGGCATGGATAAACACAGCACCTAATCAGAGTGCTGCTGCAATTACTATTCTTCTGGTGCATCACTCTGACTGTCTGACCTCTTTCCTTGCATCCCTTCACGCCTTTCTTTGGTATCTTCAAGCAACTTCATGTTCCCTTCCATGGACTGCTCTCATTATTATTCTCACTTGGTACTGAACAGTCAACTTACAATTAGTCTGAAAGTTATTTTTCATTAGCCCCCTGTTAAATTTTCAGTCAAGCACTTCTCTGCTTCCTCCCATTATGCTTTGGAAGAACTCTCTGCAACACCTGCGAAGTCACTGCATTTCCCTCCTTCAAATCCTTTCCTAAATCTTGCTTGCTATGATAATTACAAAAAAATTGACAGGATGTAGGCTTCTCAGGAAAGCTGAGACCACTATCTATCCTCATGGCTGATTTTCTTTCACTGTTTCTTTGCAATTGCCCATCTGCCTTTGCCTTTTATGTTATACTTCTACTTATAATTATATGAGTAATTCTCACGGGAGAGTGACAGACTTTTTTTACTTTGCTTGTTCAAAGAGGTCTCTGTTTGATGACTGTGACTTTTCAGTACTACAGTAATCAACACTACCAGAGGGCACAGGAGACTGGGAATCTAACACGGGTTATCTAAGAGAACCTGGAGAGTCAGGAGTAGAATTTGTGCTGGCCCTCAGTTTCTACAGAGAAGCCGTACAAAGCTGAACAAAATCAACAATCCTAGTTCAGTAATTTAAGCTAAAAACATGATTTTTTTTCCTCTATGGACCACTTTGCTACCAATACCTAAACATAATCCCCAACAAAACAACTGTTTTTTCTGTTTTACTATTTAAGTCAGTGTTCTGAGATATCAAAGATACTAATTAACTACATGAAAATACTTTCTTTAATCATTGTTCTGAAACAATAAAAATATTTAATACAATTATATAAATTGTATGCCAACATAATTGTCCCTACTACATATATTACACTGTATTCTATTATATAGCACAGGTTTAGAATATCATACTACATAATGTAATATATGTTAAAAAGTTATAATGTAATATAAAATAAAATAATATAACTATAGTTATTATTACAATAGACTACAGACTACTATATCTATATCTTCTATATATCAGGTGTAAAAGAGATTCAGTATATACTGAGAAAAATGCCACTCTGTATGTTCACATGTTCTATATGAAGTCTAAGCCTTTTTTCTCTTTCTGTGGAGGTCCTCAATATGAGGCAGTTGTTACTCAAAATGTCATTTGATTCTCAAGAGCCAGCCACACATATAGAACTGGAGAGAGTACTACTTTCATGTTCTCCTAGACTTTTGGTTTAAAACAGCAATGAACACTGTATCCAAGATAACACACAAATCTTCCCTCCAAACTCTTTCTCACACTTACACAGTGATTTACTTCGAATTACTGCTGCTCCAAAACTAGCATGAAGCTCAGCATGACTTGCTGTAGTATATTCCTCTACAGACTGTCTGTAATATTGATGGAAAAATTTTGTTCTCTTCAGGTCTTCTCTTTACTTGGTTTTCTGGCCACATCATTCTCCTTGGGCCTACAGCCCAAGACCACCACAGCACTGAACTTCTGAGTTCTCATGCTTAGCAAAAAAAATTGTTTATGATATTTTCCTATATCCTCATTACTGCTGGTTTTGCACTCTACTGTGTGTGCTTCCTCTATGATGTTTCTGACATCTGGATTGATTTTTCTATCCATCATTAGTTAAGAACTCTCTTCATTCAATTTATTGGTCCTCATTCATCACACTAACAACTTACATCAGTGGATAAACAAAACAAGCTCTTATACTTGACCCAGTAGCAATTCCCTGTTGGGTTTCCTGGATTTAAAGCCAGACCCTTCTGATATCCTCATTCAAAGACCCACAAAACTTCAGAGAACACCACAGGAATCAACTGAATTATGTGTTTTGGTGAAAAGTGGAAAAAGCCAAATATCCATTACCGTGAGCAGAAATTCAAGGCCATTGCCTGTGCAGAGCATAGCAACAAGTTCACAGCTGCCAGCTCTTTAAGTGTGCAGTTCAAGCCAGTGAATGTTTCCAGTTGACTGAAATGCTTTAACTGCAAGCCATTTACCACACAAATGAGAGACAAACTGCTGCATCCAAAGATCTTTCTGAGATTGCTCCTAGAAGGGTTGGGCCGGAGGGGTTTGCTGGGTGAGGGCAGGGGAGCAGGCAGCCAGGGGCCACGGGCAGCCCCTCACCCCGGCACAAGCCCGTGGCCCCTGACCAAGCAGCATGGGGCTGGGCTGATTGCAACCGGGTCAGCCATGGCTTGGGATCACCAAGCAAGGCCATTGTGATGGGCCAGGTCTGAGGTCCTGCCAAGACGGGGCAGGGGCAGCAAGGTGCCTGGCCAGACACAAGAGCAACTGAAACACAGCTCAGGCAAGGTCCCAGGCAAGGTCAGCCCTAAAAGCAGCTTCTAGCAGAAAGGGGGAGAAGGCTTCTCACAGCTTTCCTACAAATCTGATCCCAGGCTATGCAGCTCCACCATTTCAGAGCTGGGTTCAACACTACGAGCTAACTCCTCAGAGGGGGAATGAGCTGCAGAGCCTGTTGGTGCACTCAGGTTCCTGACATCTGCTATAAGCAGGGATGAAAAACGGTGAGATTTTCCATGAAGACTGGTGAAGTAAGAGGAGGCAGGGAGAAACCACTGATAAAAAGAAATATGCCTAAGAGATGTGAGGTTTGGCCTAAAACTGTGGGAACAGAAGCTGTGGAAGGAGTGTGGAACTAATTGAAAAGCCAACCAAAAATGTCCATGACATCAGCAGAATGGTGAGAGGAAGGCCACTGCACAGGCAAGGACAAGTCGGGGAGTACAAACACAGGGAACCAGGTGTGACGAAACTGGGTGGAGGTGAACAATGGGAGAGACTCAATGGCGGCCTGGAGGTAGCTGAATGGACTGAGAGCCAATGGTCAAAGCTAAAGCAAGAAGGATTCAACCGTCACCCAATTTATTTTTTTTTTTCTGCCTCCTGTTTTCAGGCAATCATGGTGGTGATGTTTTCTACCTGTAAAATGTTCTTGATATCCCCAGAGCACAGCATTCAATAGAAAGGAGAGACTGACATCACAGACAGTGCCAGCATGCCTGCTCTGCCCCTCTGCCCACTGCAGCCAGCAGCTCTGCAGAGATGTGGCCCCAGCACCCAGCCAAAACTCCAGAAACCTGGGGAACAACCTCGTCCCCATTCACCAAGATCTTATGGCCACAGGTACTAACCTGGTGCCCTGAAAAAGTGTTTCAGATGCCAAACCACAAAGAGACCAACTTACATTGCCTGCAGCAAATTAATACTCATAACAAGATACACAATAGTCAGAATTTTTCTCCTGTTGACTTTGTAATCGCACCTTTTTATCTGTTTTCTACTCAGCCTGCAGACTGCTCAGAGAGTGCATACTGCATAGCTACTTTTCAGAGTGGACTGCTGTCCTTCCCATCACATGATGGAGGAAACAAGGGTGCCTTTTCCCACAACGACCCACTGAATGCTAGAAGAAATATATTATTTTGCCTGCTTGATTTTACTCCATTCCCTGCTAACTCTGCATGCCACACTACACTTTTAAATGAAGCAAATGTCAGTGTATTCCCTGATACGCAGCATGGATAGCATTTGGCTGCATGCAAATCACAGGAAAACTGAGGCGGGAGGCCGGTATTTAATTTTCATCCTCATGTCAAACATACTTTCCAGTCAGTACCACCTAGTGTTTTCAAATGCAGGTCAACTTAGATCAGTAGCTTGCCGGTAAAGAAGCAAAAGTGACATAAAATAAACAGAAAGCCTCCTACGTCCCTGCCACCAACAGCCTGCATTGTCAGTGACAATCATCCTCTGCTACTCAACACCAGCACACAGCTCGCTCTCCTCTTTGCCAGAGCAAGGCTTTTGACTTTGTCATCTCCATTTGTTCACAGTTGTCTGAATCAACAGATGCTCCATCACACAACACACACTGTTAGTCCTATCTGACCATAGAGAAAATAAACATACAAATACAAATGGCAAAATCAGTTCTTTTTAGCTTGTGAACAACTGTGTTCCTCCAAATAAAAACTGAAACAGACATTCAGGTTCTCCTAGGAAGGATCTTCCCCTGCAGTAATATGCATTCCCAATTCCAAGAGCAATCATGTTTTTAATCCTCCACTTTGTAGAAACACACTGTGAGAAATTGTGAACTGCACAAGCAATATAAAATGAGCAGTTCTAAATATGCATCCCAGATTACAGGGGGAGAGCCTAGCAATTAATGGAAGTAGAAAAGCCTCAGTCATCAGTGACAATTTAGTGGAAAATCAACTAAATCTGTAAATGTCACCACTTTGGGGTGATCAGT
>NW_010314537.1:0-3604 GCF_000700745.2 Antrostomus carolinensis | reverse complement strand
TTCCTTTAACTCTAATTTTCTAATCTATACCAATGTGATTATTTTGCACGGTTTTTAGAATTACTCCATCTTCCCCAAACTGTAATCCTGCATACAGTTTTTTTGTTTTTTATGTGATCTTTTTTTTCAGCAAAAAGCAGATTTCACCAACACATACAGAATAGGATATTTCCACTGAGTGATGCTGGAACCTGAATGAACAGACTTATGTCTAAAACTTCCTCTAAACTGATAATGGAATAGTAGGCAGCACGTTGTGAGAAATGCAACATATGATATGAACTACAAAATATGAAGGGTTGCAAACACTACATAGGGTATGCAAGCTGTTTTCCTTGTTTTAAAAGAAATAAAAGTAATGTTACTAAAACCAAATTCCTAACTAACTGGAACAAAAGTTAGTCGTCTTTGGGGAAGTATGAGCTCAATTTCTTTGAGGAAGTATGAACTCAATTTCAAGTCTCAAAGTTAAATGTTGTCATGTAAGGAATATACTGAGGGAATATTGTTTTCAAATGAGTAAACACTTAAGTATGTAAATAACACATGGATGAAACTTTTGAATGGATCTGATCTTTTTCTGAAAGAATAGTACTTTTTGGTCAAAGGACTAATGTTGCATGTTTTATTTGATTTTAGTAGTAGAAATCAAAAGAAAAAAAAATCTAAAATATGTAGTATCACACATACATCTTATCTACACAGATGTAAATGTTCACCAAATTTTTTAATACACAAAAATTAAGCTAATCATTTGATAGACTAAAAAAATCAATGCAAATTAAGTATTTCTAGTCATTGGTTAATTCTTGTTTCTGCTACAGTTACAAGACCAACCTTCTTTGTTTTTGAGGCAGATGATGGGATGATTGAAGGACTGCAACATTCTCCCACTGCTTCTAGAGACACTCACATACCTCTGTTTTCTGTCCTATGAAAACAATTAATGAAAACTTCCAGAAAACTCTTCTTTCAATTACTGAGGTCTGCAAAAACTAACAGCAGCTCCTCAGCAAATATGGGAAATGTTCCATATAAGTTGTACCACCATATAAGATTAGATACTGTACCTCATGGGATACAGCAGCTAAAAGACAACAACAAAAAAGTAAGGCAGTTGTAATACTGCCTTTTTATAGCTCTCCATCTAACTAGTAAGGTAAATAACTGAAAATTAACTGTTTGGGCCTTTGAGTTTATAGAAGTTACCCTTTATATATTTATTTTACAGTTGAAGTATTAACAGGCAACAGAGACTAGTTCTTTGACAGAAAAACACACAGAACGTTTCAAAGGAAAGGAAGCTGCGGTGAACAGCTTAATGGACATTTACAGTAATCCATCATAATTTGTCTCTGAAGATAAGTAGCAACATTAATAAAAAGTACATCTGTATCAAAGTACCAAATATCTAATAGGCTTCTAGTTATCCCAGGTGAAGACTTTAACTTCTGAGGAATACGGAAAGATATTACTCTTATGTGTTAGCTTAAATGTATGCCTGGATGCTATAATTTTTGGGGTTTACAAAAAGTGATGGACTCCACTCTGAACACAAATCTTTTACTTACTAGCACTAGAAGCTAGAGGTACTGAAAAGTAAGGAATATGTGATCAGATCCCAAAATACAATGGCAAATATACCATCTGGCACTTAAGATTTGACTAAATGTGACTGATACAACCCACCTGTTCTGTAGCAGTTTCATTATATAGAAGTTTCACCAAATTTCACATAGAAAGTATTAATCTGTTCAAGTATGAGGATGATATAAAATTAGAGAACTGCAAGCATACAACTTTAAAAATAAAGAACAGAATTTATCCATTAGAGAATGAAATATAAATGTATGTACTGTTCTCTAAAGAGGAGAGTATTAAGTTAGTTTTGAACTCAAGAGTGGAATTGGCCATATTCCATCTGTATACCCTGTTTTCAGTGTACTTTTTCCCAAAAAGTAGAAAGTCATGTAAAACGTTTTGTCACTTTCAGACTGAGTAATGTCCTAAGATAACCTCACAATAAAAAAGGACAGGAATCTTCTGGACAATTTAATTATGATCTTACAAGGGTATTTCCAGAGTACTGATATGTTATCACCTCTTAAAAAGCTGGCAATCTTTTGTGATAGGAGCCCTGAATTTGTGAGATGTCTCCTACTGAAGTTTTTCTCTCATTTCCTAATATAAAATAAATAGTTGCTGTGCTGCATAAAACACGGAGCACAAACTAGTGACATTTAAATGACCTATGCAAGCTTATAAACTGTGGTCAGGGTTTGAAAAATCATTTTTTTAAACTTACAGGCTCCAATTCTGCCATAGATCTATAGGCAGTTTCTATAAGCTTCACCAGGACTGCAAGGCAGTTCAAGTCTGGGAAATTTTTTTTATTTGTAATTAGTTATGTTCATCACAAAAACATACAAAGGCATCTGCTATCTCCATAAAAACAAGCTGAGATATAGGCGAAGGCCCTTGTTGCTTTAAAAGAAACGGTATGACTTTAACTGGGGCTACCAAGGGGAAATACTTGTTGCTGACACCTATCTAAGGCTGGATGGAGGAGGTGGGTTTGCATCAGCAAGCAATAAATAGTCTACTGCATCATGGGCAGTGGCTATGCTGTTCTGACAAATCTGTGTAAGGGATGCCCTACATGAAGGACAACACATCTGCCAAAAAGAAACCCTATATAGCTCTCCGATGACTGAGGCTTCACCATGTCTTCTATCTCCACCTCTAGTTCCTCAGTGATGTAAGTGTACCTTGAGGGTCAGTATGATGTTTTAATTTGCACATTTTCAGTAAAAAAAATGTGCATGGTATATTTCGTACAGGAGGGAAGGAGGTAGGTGGGTCAGCTGCCACTGCTGGCCTGGCAACATGGAGTCTAGGACTGAAAATCTTCAGATAAGAGTGCAGCTTCTCTGCAGGCTTTGCTCCCCAAAGCTGGGCAAGTTCAGATGGTGCACTCTGCCTTCCCAGGGGAGTCTTTCTCCCAGGATGTCATCCACCCAGGAGCAGCCTGCTATGCAGTGTGGGGTTAGCTGCTGGAGGGCAGGCACAGCAGGCTGGGACCCTGTAGCCCAAGGCAAGTAGGAAATCCCTGAGAGGATCAGGGACTTTCCTGTAGTAAGGAGCAGATCTGCACCCAACCCCCACTCATTACACAAACAGGGGATACTGGAGGGGACTACATACTGCTTGTTCTACCGTACTGAAGGAAAAAGCCCATTCTGCAAGGACACAGAGGGAGGGACTGGTTTTCAAAGCCTTTTATTTTAATGTGTTTTACCTACAGTTTTTCCTATTTAATGAGATACTCATTCCAGTTTATTAATCTGTGTCCTAATGAAACCTAATTTATAAATCCCATTTGGTGCATTTGAGTATGCCATCAGATGGGAAAAAGATAAAGCTCTGTTACCTCAGTTCTCCAAACACAAGCTCATCACATACATGGATTACAAAAAAAAGCCTCGGACTTCTCAGTCCATCTTTTTGTTACCAAGAAAGGTTTCTCAAGACATAAGTATGCTTGATGGATTGTTTAGTTCGATATATAGTCTCATCCAAGAAAAGAAGCAGGAAACTTGTGTGA